>NW_027142366.1:15615064-15812564 GCF_026170545.1 Melanerpes formicivorus | reverse complement strand
AGATGTGATGTACTTTGGATAATGTAACTGTTTCTCTATAATACAGAAGCATGCCTATGAAAACAATGAAAAATATATTTGCCAGTCCAGTCTCGTTCTGACATTTGCATGTGCTTTATGTTGCTATTTACTCTGTGATGTGCCTGTATCAAGTAATACCTTATTTTGACAACTAGCTAGTATAATAGTAGCTTTGGAAAATATCTTAAGCTGAAACATAGCTGTCTGGGTTGTTTTGTGTGTGTGTGTGTTTGGTTTGGTTTGCCCTTATTTATTTTTTTGTTGGTGTAGCTAAATACTCATTAATTCTGTTATTTTTGATACTAAGGAATTAGGTTATGTAAAACAATATCAGGAAATGTAATTTTTGATTAAGCAATTGAGCCAACCATCTTGCAACTCGGACCACAAATGAAAATGATATTATGTTGATTTTTACACCCCAAATAATATAGATCTGTGAGGTGCTAATAAGCTAGTGCATGTAGTTTTTATCGAGTTTTATAACCTAATGGAGGATTTTATAATCTTATGGAACATCAAAAATGAATGTCAATAAGATTGTCTCAAAATTAAACAGCAGCTCTTTGCATTTGTAGTTTTGTTTGTGGTGGTGTTTGTGTTTTGTGTTGTGTTGTTGTTTTGGGGGTTTGTCTTGCTAAAAGTAACTGGGAAGAGAGTAATCGACAAGGAAGAATTCTATACCAAGTGTTTGAAAATGTGGTGGGTAGACTCTCTTGCACTGTTCATACACAAAACAGCATTGCAACAGTTACAGGTATTTTCTTCACAGTATAACTAACAGATTTGTCCATAATACTGCCTCCAAACCATGCAAGCTTTAGCTTATCTCAGTTTGCATGCACATTGTTGACACACACACAGTCTCAATTATCTGAAGAATGGACAGGGTTGTTGAATGCAAATTATTTACTTTCTTCATTTATTTTATTATCTATATGCCTAATTGTTCTATCTGTCTGACATAATCACATATTTGGTGGTAAAAAGCGATTCCTTATCTCTGTAGGTCGGTACTTATGATGTGTCCACACGTTTAAAAACTAGTGGTAGTAATTCCTAAAGCTCTTAGAGAGGTGATTAGGGAGTCGTGATTGCTCACAAATTGAGTCTTTTTTTCTGCTTGACACTGATCCTGTGATAGTCTCCCCACTTAATCCTCACTAGCAATTTGCCTATAGTTGCAGCTAACAGGAGGTGATTAGAGGGGAGTTGCCCACTGCCTTTTTACTTCTGTTGTAGTGGCACGTTAGACAGAGGCTAGTGAATCAAAGCTGTTTTCCTATTAACTCAACACCTCCTAATGCATTAGAGCCACTTTTATCTAATAACAGTGTTCAGCTTCTAGCGCTATTTTAGTGTTACTTGGTATTCCTTTTAAAATATCACAATGAGCATTCTGGAAATTGGAGAACAAAAAGCACAAAGCAGAATAGCGGAAGATGAAAGCAAAATAATGAAACTAACAGATCTCGTCTTTTATTAGCACATGCGTGCAACCACCGATTAAAATTACAGAGAATTTGCTCCCTGAATCAATAGGCAAGCAGACTCCACTTTCTCTGAACATTACCTTAATTGCAATCCCGATGACAGGTAACTGATGTAATACTTTTGAAGTGATAATGGAATGCGTTTACAAGTAAGAACACCAATGAAAGGCTGATAATGAAGAGTTAAGTTTTCCAACTATTAGTTTCGATGAAGAATGATATGTAGGGCCAGAATGAAAATTCCTAAATATTTACTACTTTTTCATTTTAATCCACCTGCAAATTGTATCAACAATTAGATGACATTTAATATTTTATTAGTGTAATACAGACTCTTTACCCCGAAGCCTGCATGCTCTGGCTTCCAAGTGTTTAAAATGAAACTTCATACTTTTTTTGTTGTACTTTACTGCTTTATTGGCAGATTTGTTAATTATTTTAATTAATTTATTTTAAAGGAACTATAGAAGTGGATTTAAAAAACCTCTGTAGTGATGTAGGATCTGAGAAATATCCGACAACAGTCTGAGTTTGGTTTGTTTTTTGAGGGTAGTGAATTAAGATTTACTGCTTGCATTAAATATAGTGCCTATCTGTAACCATGTCCTGGCCTTACAGAGTCTACCTCTGGCCTACACGTGAAGTGTGTGTTTAAATACTGTGACTAAGGTTACCATCCAAGTTAAAAATACTAAGGTGGCAGTTAACAAGAGCATCTCTAACTGGTATGTAGTTGAGATGCAAGAACAAATGAGATGCCATTTCCATGGCTTACTAGACAATCTCTATTTATCATTTATTCTTCTTTCTTCTTCTTGTGCTCTTGGTTCATTTTGCTGATGTGAAAGGTGTATTTCAGGATCACATTAGAGAATATATTTTAATTCCCTTGATTTAGAGTATGCAATATGAGCAAGTTGTATCTTAACATGCATTAACAATTTGAAGTAGACTGCTAAAATACAGTGAAATGCTTATTCATTAGATGTTGGCTCTGACTCAGCCAGCTCATCCCACTTAGAGACACAGAAACCTCAAAAATGTCACAATTCCCTCTTTAATTTGATCCTACAGGACAAAACCATACAAGACTGCAATTTTTTTCTGCTTTTAGCTTGAGAGATTATTTTATATGCAGTACAAGTATAGGTAGCTAAATAAATGTCTCTACCTGTCCTGAAATCATAAAACATGTCATAGTTTCTGAATTTGTCATGAGTCTATCATGTATTTTGTCAATACATCTTCTTGAAAACAATAGACATCACTTTGCTCTGTGTCAGAATCCTGTTTTCAAGCTCAGGGTTCTCTGTTGCTGTTGTTGGGGTTGTCTTTTTAGAGAAGTGCAAAGTATGGAAAAATCCTTGTGCCAGTGTTTATGCCTCTCTTCATTTGACTGGCTACAGCATATAGGATATCGCCAGCAGTCTAAATCAAGCCACTCCAAAAATCCCTGTTCCGTGTTTTCCATTTCACATACTGATTTTGTCCTGTTTGCAGCAGTCACAGAATCAGAGAATCACAGAAACATCCAGGTTGGAAAAGACCTTCAGGATCACCAAGTCTAACTGATAAAACTACTTTACAAGGTTCACCCCTGTCGTAGGGTTGGAAGGGAAAAGCCAGGCCTTCTCCTCCCCCCGGAAAGTGAAGGGAAAAAAAACTCTCAGCTGAATTAGCAAAGCAGTGGCTGCTGTATATTTACAAAGCAGTTTAGGGAAACGCAGGGAAATATATACAGAATTTACAGTATTTACAATATATACAGAAATATACAACAAAGTAGCACAGAAATGAGAGTTCCCTCCTCTGCTGAGGGGGTTCCCCACCTTTGCTCCCCCTTCTCTCCCCCTTTCCCCAGAGAGGGTTAGAAAGAGAGAAAAGAGAAAAAAAATTAAAGCAGTTATGTGTTAATTGGAAAGCAGTTAATACAGGCCTTGCAGTTTATTAGTTTCAAGGTCAAGCCTGGCCAAAAGCCCAGAAGCTGCGAGCTGCAAGCCACCAAAAGAGGGGGAAGACAGACTGACCAGAAAAGTGTAGGAATGCCCAGGATACTCTGCTGTACTCCCAGTTCAAAAGGTGCTTCCTCCCAATCTACCAATGAAATTAGTTTAGATCCGTCTTTCGTTTACAAATATCCGACCACAATATTCCCTTTCTTAAAGGGGACAGCCTCAAACGGTCACAACCCCTAAACCATATCCCAAATCACTACATCAAAGAACCTTTAAACACATCCAGGGTTGGTGACTCAACCACCTCCCTGGGCAGCACATTCCAATGCCTGAACACTTCTTACTGTGTTGGTTGTTTTTATTTTCCCAGTGTATAGAAGCTGCATCCTTGCTATAAAGTGTGCCAGTCCAATAATTCTCATCCTGTGTTAAGTCCTTGAAAGCATGTGGTTGGATCATTAGGTAATCCCAGATGTAGCTGAATTCTGTTGCAGAAGCCAGTTTGCAGAAAGCTCTGTTAACCTTTAGTCTTTATGTTTTGCTTTCAATTATACATTGTTTCTTACTCTTAATATGGCTTCGGAAATGTATCCCATAAATTTGCATAAGGCAGGCAAGTAGTAACACCTATCATTTGTCTTCTTTTCTTGGAAAATGGAAGACAGATGAATGTACTGTTTTCTATTGTATATTCATTTGGGTTTTTTTCCTTTATGTGGAAAATACTAAATATTAAAAAGGACATGAATTCTGTTATCTAGAGCTGCTGGTATTATAAAACCATAAGCAAAAAATAACCCCAACAACCAAAGCATTTCAGAGCTATTTCTGAATTGGTTTTCATGCTTTTTGAAGATATGAGATGCAGAACCATAGAAAATGCATGTAGCCTTTTCACAAGACACAGTGTGGTAAACTACTGCCTGACAGGGCATCTGTCTTCCAGAGCTGTAGGACTCCTTGATGTCCAGGACTTTAAAGTCTGCTTATTTAAGTAATATGTGTTCCTTTAGTTGTAAGGTGAAATGCTGCCAATCCATATTTTAGAAGGACACTAAATAACAGATGATGGCTCCCATTATTCTAACCCACTTCCATGGAGAAAGGAGGCTCTGGTTTGGGGGTTGTTTTTTTGTTGTTGTTTTTTTAAGCACTGCTAAAAGAAGACACAGTCTCAAGCTGCACATGGGGAAGTTTAGGCTCAAGGTGAGGAGAAAGTTCTTCACAGAGAGAGTTGTTAGCCATTGGAATGTGCTGCCCAGGCAGGTGATGGAGTCCCCATCCCTGGAGGTGTTCAAAAAGGGATTGGATGTGGCACTTGAAGCCATTGTTTAGTTAGTCAGGAGGCATTCAAGGTTAGATTTGGTGGGCCCCTGGGCAGTCTAATATAGTTGGAGGTGTCCCTGCTGACTGCAGGGGGGATTTTACAAGATAACCTTTGAAGGTCCTTTCCACCCCCAATATGTTCTGTGAATCTATGATAGACTGTATAGATATATGGAAGTGAATAAAATTACTGTCCTAAAGCAACAGGACTACTAGTGATAGTTAAGGTGAAAATAAGTCCCACTGTATGAGATAGGCAAAGTGAGAATGGATTCAGATTTCATGATAGTAACAGCTTGCTATACTTTACCCAAGGATTAGTTATGAAATTGGACATTGCTGGATTTTATTCTTTCATCCTCTAAGTCTCTGATGCCCTGCCTAGTGTCATGTAATATAGCATCTCTCCTGGTGTGCTGTGGTGTCCCACATTTAGGTTGTGGTTAGAAGTAATTTCCAGTTCCAAGTAAATGCTAAGGACACATTATGAGTCTATGTCAGGATAAAAACTGCAGTTTCCTCTCCTGCCATCTCTGGAAGGAAAACCCTGGTACATCAAATAGAAAGGGACAAGGACTGCTGTATTTTTGAGAATACTCCTACCCTACAATGGGTCCAGAACCACAGTGAGTTATGATTCACATAGCAAAGCACAGCTGTTTGTGGTTGCAGACACTCCATGTTCCTGAGATGTACGGTATTGGCAGTTTATTTTACTTGTCTTTCAGTGAATCATCTGTTAGCACATTGATGTTCTGGTTCCTTCAAAGTGCAGTTCCTTGGTTCACAGTGTTTAAATACCACTGGGATGTCCTGTGATTGTCTAGCCTGTGATTTGAGGAGTGAGGGGAGAGGGAGAAATTGACTTTGGTTTCTGAGAGTAAAACTGGGTTGTGTTGTACTGAACTAACATGAGTAATGCCGACATGGAATATCAAACAGTGACCTTTAGTGTTACTTGTGCTTCTTTTTTCTTCAGTGGTCAGGCTTTTAGGGTACCTGATTGGACTTTGTTGTCAGGTATTTCTAGTCTCATTTCTGACTTTTAAAAATTGCAGTGCCGTGAGAAGGTTTGTTGAGGCCCAGACTGTACTTTAGCAAAGTCAGGTCATGTTGCCACAGCTCTAGGGGTGAGGAGGGAGGGAGGGCAGGCTTCAATGACTCCATAAATTATGTGACTCTGTGTAACTAAGGATAATATTTCATCTGGTATTGTGGTATTTTTATAATCAGCTTCCAGAGGATTTCTATCTTTTGTGAGTGTATATTAAAAATCAAACCACAGCATTTCTAGCACCTTTTCTGTCTGTAGTCTAGAGGACAATCAGTAAAAGGCTGATTGAATCTTCTTTTGTATCTCCCATTGCTCACTTGGGTAGCAGGCTGCTTCTGTTGGAGAGTGGAAAAATACGCTTCCATACCTCACCCAGCTCCCAAGGTAAATAAGACAGCACTGCAAATGAATTAGGAAGTCCTGCCTGTCCTTGTATCTGTGTGAGAGAATGTGCCTTTTGCCAAGATTTTATCTTAATCAGCCTCAGACAGGTGTTAACATAAATTATAAAATGCAACATCTGTATGATGTGTGGAAATTTTTTCGTTTGAAAAGTGGAATTTTATCAACTTCAGCCCCTGTGCTCCTTGTGAAATTCTTTCTCTTCCCTGACAGGTGGGCACATAACACACTGGCTCTTTGAGGTTGAGGATAGGGGGGAAAGCACACATTTATTGCTTAGAATTTTATTTCAGTAAAGTTTTTCAGTGTCTTCTGAAGGAGAGATTGAGTTATGAAGAACTGGTCTAAGAAAACAGAAAAGTTTGTACAGTCAGCATGGCTGCACGAATAATTTTGTTCACAGAGGCATCAAGAGCTCAATTTCCTGACAGCAATGAGTCTATTTCTTTACAATGATAGAAAATGCCAGATTGCATTGGGATATCAAAGTGGGAGATAATCACATCTAAAAATACTTGCTCTCTTGTCTTTTATACCTTGAGAAAGTTACTTGGTTTCAGTGATTCTAATATTATGTATGCTTCTTTATATAGAACAGTAAAAGGTAAGCATTTTTGGTTTGCTCCCTCTTGCATCAGATTTGTTGTTTTCTTGAGAAACTTTTATAGTTACTATTCAGGTTGTGGGAAATGTTAGAGATTCAGCTGTGCAAAAGTGACAGGCAAGGCCTATTCTTCATCCTTCTCCTTTGGAGGCTACCTAAAGACAGGACTTTTGAGACACAATGTGGATGTTCAGCTCTAAGATTGATAAAGTTTTTGCTGCTGTGATGGACTGAATAAAGTCTCTTGAAGAGCCAGGGTAACAGCCACATGACAAATGTGTTGGTCTAAACCAAGATAATTTGGTTCCTGAAGCGAGCTAACACAGCCGTTGGAGAACTGGCGAGACATGTCCGGTGGATATTTGAAGTAAATAAGTAATCACCTTTTTAATTTTTTTCTGTTTCTAAATGTTTTTGCTCTAGAGCTACATGGCAAACAATGTTTATATTTTATAGATGCTACAAATGGACAATCAGTGAGGATGTGCAGTTCAGAGAAAACAAACAAACAAAACCCCCCGAAACCCCAACAAACTTGTATCTACACAGTGCCTTAGGAAGAGACTTCTGTCTTCTGAGAGCCATCATGATCTCAAGAAAAACAAAAATCCATCTGAAGTGCTCCTGCTACACTACCTGGCTGACACTCAGTCTAGAAGAGAGGTGGCCTCAGGGGATTGTGAGGAACATCCATAGGAGGTTGTGTGTCTCAGTATTGAGTCTAGCGGGAGCTCAATATAACTTATTCCATTACTGTGGCAATATATACAGTAGCTTGAATAACAAATATTTGTACCACCAGCTGTCTTAAGTGTTCTAAAAAATGTAAACCAGTATCCACTTCAGAAAGGTCATAATGGCATTCCTCTGCTTTTGCTGCCTCTCTGCAGTGTTTTCAGCCGGATTATTTCTAAGGTGGCAAAACTCAAGATAAAACCAGCAAGGGCTGCGAAATGCACAGAATACACATTCATCACGGGATGTAAGTTAAACAGTGTAGACTAGAAAGCTGTTTTGAGGAATTTCTTACAGTTTTGCTTCTTTTCCAGGTTCTTCACGAGATTTGCACTCAAAATCTAGTTATGTACAAAAAGTGCAAGCAACTTGCACAAAAAGCCAAGAATTTATTACTAGTGTAACTGAAATCCTAAATCTAGTCAAAGAATTCTTAGTAGTGCCAGTTTAATTTTTACAAAAAGAGAATATACCGTTACGGAACAAGTCTCCATAATAATGAACCAACTAAAATTATTGCCCCAGTAATTTATGCCCTCCTTTTTAGCAAATGGGGGTGTATAAGCTTTATATGTCCCAACAGGATCATGATTAAAAGTCTAGACTTTTCAGAGAAATGAAAGGAGCTTGGGGATGTGATCAGCACAAAACCATGCAGAGTTGAGTGCTACCTCTTATTTCATAGAGATGTTAGAAGTCATGCCATAGGTATCTTATGGGTGTTTGTTCTGGCAAGTAGTCTGTTACGTGCAAACCCTGTAATATTCTGCAGCAGCTGAGTTTGGCCAGTCACTGTACTGAAAGTGAGGTGCACAGTTTGAAGTTTTTTACCCCGTGCAGAGCTACAGGCTGGGGTCAGAGTGGCTGGAGAGCTGCCAAACGGAGAGGGACCTGGAGGTGCTGATCGACAGCCACCTGAACATGAGCCAGCAGTGTGCCCAGGTGGCCAAGAAGGCCAATGGTATCCTGGCCTGTATTAGGAATAGTGTGGCCAGCAGGAGCAGGGAGGTCATTGTGCCCCTGTACTCTGCATTGGTTAGGCCACACCATGAGTCCTGTGTCCAGTAGTGGGCCCCTCAGTTTAAGAAGGACATTGAGACACTTGAACATGTCCAGAGAAGGGCAACAAGGCTGGGGAGAGGCCTTGAGCACAAGCCCTATGAGGAGAGGCTGAGGGAGCTGGGATTGTTTAGCCTGGAGAAGAGGAGGCTCAGGGGTGACCTCATTGCCCTCTACAACTACCTGAAAGGTGGTTGTAGCCAGGAAGGGCCTGGTCTCTTCTCCCAGGCAGCCAGCACCAGAACAAGGGGACACAGTCTCAAGCTGCACCAGGGGAAGTTTAGGCTCAAGATGAGGGGAAAGTTCTTCACCGAGAGAGTCATTAGTCATTGGAATGAGCTGCCCAGGGAGGTGGTGGAGTCACCATCCCTGGAGGTGTTCAAGAGGGGATTGGATGTGGCACTTGGTGCCATGGTCTAGTCATGAGGTCTGTGGTGACAGGTTGGACTTGATGATCCTCGAGGTCTCTTCCAACCTTGGCTATACCGTGATACTGTGCAGCGTGTATGTCCAGTGTAGAAACTTAAGAGTTGCTTTTCCCTTCTATTTTCACTCCCAAAACATCTTTTCTCTATGTAAAAACAAAATTTAAAAGTTTAAAATGAGATGAACTTGTAGTGCTTTTACCTCCTATTTGTTTCTCATTTGAAGAAGTCAGTGTCGGTTCTATCCATATAGATAGGAAGGTAGCAATATTTTGAGTTCAATATTCAGTATTCCTAAGCTTGGAAGGGACCTCAAAGATCATCGAGTCCAACCTGTCACCACAGACCTCACAACTAGAGTAGGGAGGACACTACTGCCCACTGCAGGCTTGAACTCACAACCTTCCCATTAAGGGTCTTATGCGAGTTGTCTGTTACGTTGTCATAGCAGAAATAACATATTGTCACACACCTTATTTTTATTTCATCTTAACTATTTTTTCTGGGCTCAGCCTTGATAATAAATGAAAAGGTCATTTCTGTTGAAGGGAAGCCGTGTTTAATAATTCGTTGCATTTATGACGGAAGCATCCTCCATGTTTGGTGAATCCTTTGCCTTGATTTTTCTTGTCCATAGCATTTGGGTAACAGATTTCCATTAAGCACTAAGGAAAGCCTGTAAGTTGATGCAAAGCAAAACTGTGATTCTGTATCATTTCATCCATCTGTTAATTATGGGAAATGATAGCATGGTAAGTAAATACTAAAAGCAACAAATGGCCATGCTGTCTGATTTCTCAAAGGGTGTTTAATTTGCTTTATGTGTGAGACTTTGAATTTTCCGAGTTCATGGTCTTGCAAAACACCTCACCATAACCTAACCAGAAGTTTAATTATCTTAGTCTGTTAGGGCTTCTTCAGAGATGCTGTTCTCTATTTGAATAGATGTAATATGCAAAAATGTGGAAATTGCTGTGAGTATGATACCCAAGTGGGATACAGTGGCTTTGTGGTGTCATATTTTGAGAAATTATTTAAAGACACACAAAAGGACACTGTCACTCTGTTATTAATGTTAAAAATTGTTGATGCTCTGTGCAGTGTGTTTTTCTAATTAGAGGAAAGCTGTAGAGTACCATTTCTGTAATCGACAGGGGAACAGAAACTCAGCAAAATTTCATGCATTTGCAGTGAAACTGCTCCTCAGCAACATAAAAATGGCTTTTATAACATAAAGGCTGTAATTAGAATAAGTCAAATCAGTTGGAAATGATTAAAGCCAGAACAGGCTAAGCTGCCTTCTAAATATTTGTCTGGAGATTAGCCCTACTCTTACAGCCCCTGAGAAGCATCTTTGATTTACTTATAATGCTTGACGTGGCAAAGATAATCCTGCAGAACGCAAATGAACACAAATTTAGATGTGCTGTTAGGCTCTTTTTGTTGATTTGACAGGAGGCAGCATATTGGAAGTGATGTTGGAGAAATGAGTATAGGGTCACATTAGACAAATTGCTTAAACCCCTCTCCACCCTGATCATCAATTTAAATTCTTTTAAAAATGTACTTATTCTTTGAAGCTTTTAGGATGCACTTTAGAAGTCCATGTGGAATAATTTTCTGCATGTCTGTGCGACAGTTGATGTGAATCTCTTTGTATTTAAAATTATAGTCCTGAGATGGAACTTTCTGCTTGTTGCTTGTCTGACATCAGCTATTAGAATGCAAAAAGTTTGGCAGGTATAAATTTGAAGAAGAAAAGGGATTATGTAAGAAGATCAGAGTTGTTAATATTAATCAGGTAGTTGTGGAAGATGGTGATTTACTCTGTAGAAGAGTCTTCTAGGAAGAACAAACAAACCAACCAACCAGACATGGGCTAAGCCAGTTACTGACACTCCTTTATTGTACTTGTGACAGTCAGAAAGGAAATGAGTAATGTATCGTAATTGTATAGGAGATTGTAAGCTTGGACTGGCCATTGCATTAGCTTGTAGATTGAATGGCATCAACAGAAAGTAAAGCCAGCCTGCATTTTTAGCATGACGAACCTCTGAATTATTGTTAACCCTTGACTACGTGTAATGTAATGGTACAGAATAGTGAAAAACTGTTAAGTATGTAAAGCTGGATGATTTGAAATGAGTTTGAAACATCAGTCAGCTTCTCTGTATGGATCAAACTCATACTTTGTGTAGTTTTCCTCTTATTTGTAATCACCCCAGCATCCCAAACTTTGTTTAGCTGGTGAAAATATAATCAGCGTAATGTATTCTCCTAGTGAATTTTAAACAAGACCATTAAAACTTCTTTAACGTGCTAAAGTAAGCTTCAGAGAGGGTTTCCATTTCATCTTTACTGAACTAAGGCTGCAGCACTCTTTCCCTTTGCACCACAGTGAGAGGCTGTCAATAATTCAATAGCCATGGCCTTGATGGGCCAAGGCCTAACTTAGACTTTAAACAGAGCCAAGCAGCTTGTCAAAGTGTGATGTGCTGTCAATGCCTGACTGATCTATACTGCATGAATTCTCCTTCAGCTCTTGATGTATCCCTGGGAATAAAAAGAAAGCAATTTTAGAAGCAGACCTAGTGTGAATCACCTGTTTGTTTGGAATCTTTAATACGAGGAAGTCGTGTTAGTAATGAAGCTCAATGAAGTCATCGCGTTTTTGCTTGGAGGACCCACATGAAATTCCTGCCTAATAGCATTGGTGCATCTCCAGTATCTGCAGCAAAAGAAGTCATGGTGTTTGTGAATGTGTTGGTGACTTAGAGCCAGTTCATTTGGTGTGGTGCTTCATGACAAGTAATTTTACTTAATCCAAATTACCTATTTACATATTTCAGTTTTGTTAATGTTCAGTACTGCAGCACTTCAACTTTTTCATAGCTATTAGTTTTCAGGTTTCCCCCCACACTAACTGATCAATGTGATGCATTTGTAGCCTTTCTAAATGCGTGGTGTTGAATTTGCTTATATTTTATATGTTACATGAAAGCTGAAAACTTGCTTGGCTCTTCTAAGAAAAGAGTTTAGAGAAAGGGGAACTATTGTAGCAACTAGTTGCATTTTAGTTCTCTTACACTTGATGTGTAAATGTAAAAGCAGAATTATAGCTAATGTGCCTCTGAAAAGATACAGGAGAGCTTAAATGAGACTTTACAATGTTTGACTAACAAACAAAAACGTGGTGTTATTAAATGTGTGCTTAGTTGTATTATAAAGCATTTTTTATTTCAATCCCTGTTTTGCTAAGCTTCTCTTATGATGAGATTTATTGGGATTTAGAAGATAAAAGGAACATTGGTATTCTCACTTCAAATGCATTTGTTTTGCCATTGTTTTCTTTACAAATCCTTGGCTTTTTTGAAGTCTCCATATCTGCAGAAAGTTTCATGAGACGTGTAGGTTCTCAGCCTTCAGGTAATTTTTTAATAGACACACAAGAGACTAATAGAAAAATAAATGAGGCCCTTCTAATGTTTAAGAAATGCTGAGACCTTGTAGTAGTGGATTTGATAAAGTCAGGGTTTTTTGTAAAGCTTGTTATGTTTTAATTTTAAATATCTTTACCCCCCCCCCCTAAGTACTAGTTTTCCAGTAAACTTGGGTTTCAGTGTTTGGTTGGGATTGATGATATTGTAACTTTCATCCTTCACACAGGGAAGCGGAGGGAACATGGTGTAAAGCATGGTTGATGGTGTTTCTCAGGTAGGAGCTTATTTTAGTGGAGCAGGTGCCTCATGCTCTAGAATGCCAACTGATTGAGGCCCCCAATGAAGACTGTTGAATGGACTGACAGTCAAATTTTCACTGTAAACAAAACAATCAGAAAAGGTTCTGTTCACTTCCTGTATGCAAAGTTGTTCCATAAACTATCCATTAAATGGTTGTACTCCATTTTAGTGCAAAATAAGACTGGTTTGCTTAACCTACAGCTGAGAATGTTGTCTAGGACTGTTGATCTGCGCTGAAGTTCATATTGACACTTGTGTAAGTAATGCTGATACTTAGCAATCAGGCAAAGGTCTTTCCCGGAAACAAACATCACACCCTATCAATTTACCTATGTTGCTTGAGGTGCTGTATGCTCGTTGCACTTGAAAATTACCTTGGTACAACACCTTTTGTGGCAATAATCTTCTTACTAGAAAAATTGTGTGTGATGGAATCTGTAGTCTCTGACAGTGCTACAGATCATGACTAAAATCTGTGTTTTGGCCAATGATATTCCAAATAAATCTTCCAAATTAAGTCATTTTGGCGCTCTGAGTGAATGTTTGGACAAAGTGTGGAGGGAGGGGGGAACAATGTATTTATTTTTTTGTTAGGTTTTGACATTGGAAAATGCTGCAAGCCTCGATGCTGTGTTGCTTTGAGTAATGGGCTGAGAACTATAAATGAGCTTGTTATGCACCATCATGAGACAAGCAGAGAATGAACTTGACAAGAATAAGAATGTATTATCTGTGTAATGCTGTGCATGGAGTGCAGGCAAGGTGAGAATACACGAGTGAATATGAATGTGCTTGCAAAAATATAAGTTTAAAGACACTCCTATGAGAATGGAGTGAGATGAGGGGCTGCTTTGCTGACAGTTTGTTATTATTTTTGACTTAACTGCTTAACTGGGCAAGAAAAATCTGTTTGATTTTCAACAGATAACCCACAGAGCCATTAGAGGTTGCTTCTTGTCCAGATCATTCTTTACTACCCCCAAATTCCTGAAGACATTCTTCACATGTGTAATATATTATCTGGGCATTTACCTATATAGTTGTGCCATGCATGGCACAGTGACATTGGTTGAAATTAAGCTCTTCTAAGACCAGTTTCAGCAACTGACTTTTGAGAATATATCTCCAAGAGGCTCCCTGTATACAAATTCAGAGGTACTTGTGCAGCACTCACTAGCTTTTGTCATCACCGGTCTAGGTATGGAAATTTACTCTTTCTGGACCTTTCTGGTTGTCTTCGTTATATGACAGAAGAAAGTTCTTACAGTTATCCCAGAATGTTCTGGTCAACACCTTTGGAACCTGTGTGTAACTCTGATTTTCAAATTCTATTCTTTGAAAGTCAGCATTTGAAATGGGGTGACTTCTTTATGTGCCTAATTTTAGGCATCTAATTTAGAAGTATTAGCAAGGTTTCCCAGCCAGCACTCATGGCTAGGATCATTGTGCTTAGGGACTTAAGCAAATGGCAGAAAAGGTAAACAGCATACAATAAAAACCAACTTGAGCCAATATTTGTTGAGACACAGACTCTAAGGAGAAAAGAAATCCTTGCTGTTTGTTTTGGGCCATTTCTTCTTCCCCCCCCCCCCCCCCCCTTTTTTTTTTCTTTCTCCCTTTTTCCTTTTTTTTATTTTTTATTTTTATTCTTGGGTATTTTAGGTATCTCAGGTGCTAAAAATACCTGAGGAACACCTACGAGTGAGCTCTTGGGCATGTGTGTCTACTAGCCTTAATCTTGCACATCTTGATTTCTCTTTTAGCATGTATTTGATAGCTGTTACGTGTAGGTACCTCTTGGTAATGTAATCAAAAGAGAACCCAGTAGGTTTTCTGATACTACATTAGCTTTTTTTCTGATACTACATTAGCTTTGGTGTACAGAAGATCTGTGCTTGTGGAACCCTGGGCATGGTGTAGGTTAGGAAACAGCCTTGCTTATTGTACAAAATCATGAGCTCTCTGTCTGGGAAACACAAGAAACTCGAATGGCTAGGTGAAAGTGAATAAAAATGAGGAGACTTGCAAACTGCTTTTGCTCCAGGGCTGGTTTTAATGAGCTTGTCCCTAATGAGTTGTCCCTGCAACTAGCTTCAGGCCTAAACAGATGAGGCAGGGGTTCTGCTAAATTTTTGATGGGATTTGCACTGGTTTTATGAGAAAGCAAGCAGCAGAGAGTGCAAAGTTGTCATGAATCTTTCACGAGACCGGATTGTTGTCCGTCTTGTCAATAGGGATTGTAAGACCTGATTGCTAATAGAAGACATGCCCACCTGCTAGGTGTACTGACAAACTTGAATAAATAAGCTAGCATATATGTCAAAGGAAGATTTGGTTTGTCAGGAGCTGAGGCTCGACCAGCGTATGATGCTTTCTAAACATTACTATCGTCAGATGTTATTGAGTTGATTACTGAATGGTGGTGTTTGCAACCAGGTATAGCCTGCTTGGGTGTGGGCAGCGAGGCTTACCATGGACCCTTCTGCCTTTGTTCTAATGAGAAGATGGTTTGTAAAAAATGCATTTGTTGTTTGATTCTTTTATGCTCTAAGGCTTGTATTGGTAGTTTAACTTTATTTTTAATTACATGGATTTCTGTTTGTGTTTTATTAGAAGTTTGTTTGCTCCAGAAGTAAAATAGGGTTCTTATTGACATTCTTTCAGTTTAGAGACATTTAAGGGTCATCTGGTCCAACTGCCCTGCAATAAGCAGGGACATCTCCAATTAGATCATATTGCTCAGAGCCCCATCAAGTTTGTCCTTGAATGTCTTCAGGGGTGGGGCCTCCACCACTTCTCTGGGCAGCCTTTCCAGTGTTCCAGTACTATCACAGTAAAGAACTTCTTCCTAATGTCCAATCTAAATCTACCCTGCTCTGATTTAGAAACATTGCCCCTGGTTGTCTTACCGCTGCTTGCCCTTGTAAATAGTCCCTCCCCAGTTTTCTTGTAGGCCCCCTTCAGATACTGAAATGCTGCTATAAGGTCTCTCTGGTGCCTTCTCTTCTCCAGGCTGAACAACCCCAACTTTCTCAGCCTGTCTTCATAGGAGCAATTCTCCATCCTTCTGATCATATTTGGGGCTTCCTTTGGACCCTCTCCATCCAGTCCATGTTTTCCTTGTGTTGAGGGCCCCTGAGCTGGATGCAGTACTCCAGGTGAGGTCTCACCAGAGCAGAGTGGCATGGCAGACTCGCCTCTCTCCATCTTCTGGCCGTGCTTCTTCCAATGCAGCCCCAGATGAGGGAAAAAAACAAACCTGAGAATGTCATGTTTCTGTTCTCTCAGGTCTCCATTTCTACAGAAGTAACTTTCTTCCTCCGCTCTTTTACCCATTCTTTTTTCCTGTTCAGCTACTTATATCTCCCATGCATCTATTATCTTTGCTATTTCTCTCTCCTAATGTAACTTTTGCTTATTTCTTTTTAATGGTTGATCTTTAGAAAGTAACTCAAATGAGGAAAGCAAAACATGTTCACATGAGCAAAAGCTGTACAGAGAATGGCTAAAATGGCTCCTTAGAAGTGGTGGGAGTACAGCAGAAGTTGGTAACAAAACTGTGTGGTTATAGGAGAGTAGTTAGTCAAAATACTTGTAAAGACTATGAAAACTAAAACAAGGCTTAATAAATGAAGAGATTTATAAGTTGAACCCTTAAAAAATATATTTGATATGGCATTAAATAGAAATGGTAGGTCCATGAAGCAAATGTGATGTTGAGCATCTGAAGCTAAGTTTCTTTTCGTTCAGCAGTGTATGTTCTGTTCAATACCAGTGTACTCCACCACTACTATTTCTTATTCTAGTGAACATTTTTTTCATGCAGTATGTTTTAAGAGTACCAATACTTCCTTTTGATCTTCTATCACCATTGGATTTGAGAGTCCTTGTCAAGTAGCAGACTTCCAAAAACATTATTTCCAGCTATTCTAACAGGTCATACTGTAGTGCTTAACCATTCTGGAGGTTTCTAAGGCCAGACTGGATGGGGCTCTGAGCAACCTGGTCTAGTGTGAAGTGTCCTTGCCCATGGCAAGGGGTTTGAAACTGGATGATCTTTGAGGTCCCTTCCAAACCTGACAATTCTATGATGTTATGATTTTTTCTCAGGTAGACTGAGCATGTTATGAGTCTTCAACCTATTTTATCACAGCTCTTTTCTCCTTGCCTCCCATGTCTATATTTATTTTTCTTACAGCCAGAAATGCAACCAAACAGTTTCAGCTGAATTTGTCACATGTATGTGGTACTAAAATTAAGAACTGAATTTGGGAGACTTGGGGGAAACACTATTTTATTTGTTCTGATAGATAACATAAGTAGTTTGATTAAAAGAGAAAATTTGCTTCTCATTTTAAGACCTAAAATTTTCATCTCTGCCTCCAAATTAGTGTTTGAAAAGCCTTGTGGGAATGAAGTTCTTTTAAATTTTCTATGGTTCAAAAGCAAAAGAGCAGGGAGAGTTAGATTTCGTCACAAATGTATTTAACACTCTTCAGAGACAAAAGTGAATTCTTTTACATGAAAGAAAAACCCCAAATTAGGTTTTCTGCTGGTCAGGTCATTTCTGAATAAGACTGGAATAATAAGCTTCTATTTCTAATTTTGATTAATGTAATTTTCTCAGTGTTTTCGAGTACTGCTATTAGTGCAAACAGTAGAGATCATAAGCACAGGGGAAGCAGCAGTACATTCTCTAGGGGAGCACAATGTCAGTGGCTCTGAAGGACACAGCATAGTCAGACTTCAGGGGAAAAGTTCTTCATTCACATTAGACCTACTTCTGGAGAAGTTCATTATGAAAGGGAAGTAGCTTTGATTTTCTGTTCATTCCACTTGCATTGTTGCTTAATTCTATGCACACAGATGGATATACAGAATGTGATAGGTCCCCATTGCCTTCAGCAGAATGTGCATTGTGCTTGAAAGGGGATTTTCTGTTTCCTTACTGGGGTAGATGGTTCCTAAAGTATTAGTGTTTTTCCTGACAGACCTGTGGGGTTCAGTTTTGGGCAGATGTGTGTCACTTTTTCATGTCAGAATCTGCAGTTTCTCTAAGAATGTATGTGAAGCTGTTGTCACTGATGAGCTAGGGTGTAGCCTAGTATTTTCATTATTAAGAAGAAATTATCTTCTCCTTAAGTTTCATAAAGTCAGATTTAGATACTAAAATAAATAGCCACACTTTCAGAAGAGCTGATGATTGTCAAGGCTCCTAGTCCTTTTTAAAATTGTGTTTTTTCAAGGGCTTAAACAGAAACTAGACATGAAATTATCTACCGAAACCTGGATTTTAACTTGAAACTGTATGAATGAGGATGGGTTTAGTCATCCCCATGCTCGCAGCAATGAGGTTTACAAACAACTGTTTTCTCCAGTTGCTTGAGTTTTCTGTTTTGATATGAGAAATGAGTAGTCCTCACCTTTTCCCATTCTGTCCCAAGAGGCCATTGTCATCATGCCAGCAGGAGGAACTAGTGCTTCACAAGCAGTTCTAGATAGTTTAGCACATTCTTAAATTTTAACAATGAAAATTAAGGATTTCTGTAAGTATCCAGATTCCAATTGGTTTAGAGTGATTTTGCACTCTGAATACTAAATTGGCTTTGGTTTTGCTTTTTGATGAATTTCCTTTTCAATCAGTGGGAAAAGCGAATGGTTTTTGTGTTAACTTGGGGACTGGAAAAATAACAGTACCTACCTTCCTCTTCTCCCTTGCTGCAGTAAGTATTGGCCTTTCAGGTACACTAAAAGACTTCCTTTGTTCTGATCAGAGCAGCGCTGGTGCTTCGTTAGAAACACGTGAAATTATTTTGTATGACCTATATAAGTTCCAAAAATACCTGGGTTTTACAATATTTTTATTTCCCCCCCACACATCTTTCATATATTTTGACCCTCAGTTTTACTACCTTTTAAATGCTTAGTGCTATGAGGATTTTTCTAAGAAATAATTACAGATAAGTTTACACACAGACATGTGCATGCATACTGTGGTAGGTTGTTTTCTACCTTGTGTCGTATATAAAGCAACCTAAATCTGTTGCTGGCATGAAAAAATTACTTCATGTATCAAGATTTTCATGCTGTGGTTTTCCTTTTTTATGTTTGAAATGGGTCATGGAAAGCCCTTGAACAGATAGCATAGAAACGTTGTAGGTTGGCCCAGGGTGAGTTTATCTTCCTCCCCAAGCTGCTGTAGTTCAGTGTTCTCACAGGACCACTTCAGCTAGTTCCATTACACTACACTCAATTGGTGGAGTTTCTACACAAGAGAAATGCACAAAGGAACTGGAAATTTCTATGTGTTTTAAAATAGCTGAGGATACAGATAGTGGTCTCATCAGCCTACTGTAGAAATATCAAAGAGATGGTTGATTCACCTGATGGTCTGAGAGAAGAGAGAACATGGGTAAATTGTCCCATGAGTCATGGGGCTGTGTTTCTCTTGGTGACTGCCGTTTCCAGCATTATTGTTTGGGAAGCACCAGTTTTCTGAGGCAGCATGAGGTTTTCAAATAACTGGGTTATTTGAATACTAGTAAAAATGGGTGTTGTGATACTGATTATGAAATTAGGTTTATTAGCTTTATAAGCTGTTTTTCCTTTCTTCCTTAGACCAGGCTCACTGAACAGTACAGTGTGAGTATGCTATGTACTCCATCACCGTCACACACAGGCTGTACCAAACATTTCTCTGTTTCAGCTGAGACCACTGGCCAGACCTCCTCCTCACCTCCCAATTCCCTAATCTAATCTAACTCTGTGGGGTTTATGGGGGTTCATTTAAGCAGCAGAAGCTGTGCTATAATTGTTACATGTGCCAGCAGCAATTTGTACCATCTGGGTATGAAAAAAAGAGGCTAGTACTAACACAGAGAAAGATCTTTATTCTATTACTAAGCCAATATAATTCAAGAGCGGCTGCAGAGCAATTGGAAACTGAGAAATGGGCAGCTCTGTAGTTATAGTGAAATGTCAAAGTATAATGAAACAAGGGAAATGTACTGCTTCATGATATGAGCCAAGTTACAAGCAGGTGGCAGCAGTAAATATGTATATAAATAACAATATGGATGAAATGTCAAGGTTTCCAGCTGGCTTTGTAAAGACCTTTCAGGAATATTATACTTAGAGTAACAGTGTAGTTTGACAATTTAATACAAATATGTATCACTTCAAAATGCATACATTTGCGTGAAGGGTTTAGGGATCTGTGGGTTTTATCACATACAGAATTCAGCTTTTGGACCTGTCTTTGGTTAAAACAGTCTAATGGTTGGTGAAACTTCAAACCATACTGTATGTTTTATGGGACACTTTCTTCCATTGGTACCTTGTTATTCCATATAATGAAAGCCACAGTTTTTCTACCAGTACATTTCTGACAATGAGTATAGACTAAGACAACTTGTGTATAATGTTACAAACTGTGTCATAAAATGGTTTGGGTTGGAAAGGACGTTAAAGATCATCTATTTCCAGCTTCCCTGCCATAGACAGAGCCACCTTCAATTAGAACAGCTTTCTCAAAGCCTTGTCTAACCTGGTCTCGAACAATTCTAGGGCGGGACAATATGTGGAGACCTGTTTCCATGCCAAGCTCATAAACTTATGTGTGATGAAAAATGCAGTCAGAGTCTTTGCTGGTTGTGACAGGACCTTTCAATCTGGAGAGCAAAAAATGTTCTGTAGACTCTGAAGGACATTTCAGTCTTAGGCTTAAAGTTCTGGCTTCTACTACCAATTCAATGATATTACTAACTTTGAAGAAAGAAGTTCCCTATGATCAGCATTATAAAAGTTTCACAACAGAGAGCATCAAAGAAAAAGAAGAAAAAGCATTTTAAAATAGATTTTGTGTGTGTGTTTAACGTGTGGCATTTCATACCACCTTCTCTGGTTCTGACAGAGTCAAAAGCAGGAAGAGAAAGATCTGTGACATAGGTTTCAAAAACTTTCAACTGAAGTGTTCCTAGTTAAGTTGCAAGCAGCCAGCAAGTCACAAATTGATTAAAAAAAGTAGATAATAATGAAAATGACCTCCTAACAAAGCCTCCAAAGCCAAATGCATTAGCAGTTGTTAAATGAAGCTTGCATGTTATTTGCTGAGTTGATCCTTTAGAGATCCCTAGCACTGTCTTGGGCTCCATTGTGTGTCCTGAAGATAAAGACACTCATTACATTTACAGTCCAGCATTTTGTAGTGATGGGGATAAATTAGGCTTATGCCAAGAAGCTAGGATGTTACACTCCAAATCTAATACTTTTATCAGTCTGGATACTTTTGAAAGTCAAATATTGCTATTAAGGAGTCCTAAGAGTTAGATTACCAGCCTGCTAATGGTAATTAATACAGTAGGTGCTGATGGGTTACAGACTGTGATCATCAACATCAACTTAAAAGCAGTTACTGAGCTTTTATAACGGAAGCAAATCACCTTCTAATGCATAGTCACTTAAGCACATCTGTTACGTTGATGTATCACTAGTTTTATGGACCTGGATTAAATCCAGAGTAAACAGTGAGCACTCTGCTGAAAGACTGTAAACATAGATACAAGTCATTCATCTAGAAATCCCCAAGCATAATTTGCCAACGGGCTAAGTGCCTCAAGTATTTTATCTTCTTTGATGTAGCAAGATGCTAATATTCTCCATGCTGTAATACTGAGGATGATTGGGGGGAAAGGGGGCAAGGGTTTTCCTCTCATTACTTATGGCTAAACTTGCTTCCCTTTGATACTGAAGTATTCTCAGTCCTGAAACCTTGCCTCAATTTTATGAAATGTTGTTGAATTTGCTAGCAGTGAAATTTAGTTTTCCAAAAAGTCAGTCATCCAGTGTCCCTGGAGAAGGTTTCTTTGTCTTGCACTCTGATGATGAAGAGATAAGTTATCTATTCTGGAATTTTATCCAGGGTCTGCAAAACCTAAAGTTATTCTTTTCAACTGGGAATTAATTGAATTGCAATAAATAAACAGAATTTAGTCCAGTCCAGTCATTGATTAGGAGAGTCATTAAATTCTAGACCCTATAAAAGACGTGTGGTAGAAGATTCTGGTACAACCCTTCTGCTTTTAGGTACTCAAATTGAGTTTTGTAGGTTTATGTATACCATAGCTATCTGTCATTTACATGGACAGTTAGTATGATACTGGGACAAATGCAGAAATGTCAGTTGGGCACTTCAGATTTTGCCTTGGGAGAGCTGGTATTTAGGGTATAAATTATAGATAAATAGCATGGTTATATTTAGCTGATAGATACAGTACTTGCTACTGCAAATTTTGTAGTACATTAGAACCTACTTCTGACATCTTTCAAAATTACCAGCTGAATACAGCTGCTAATATAAAATAACTGGAGTGGAGATTTGCTAGTGCCGTGAATTTTTCTCTGTTTATGTGATATTTTTTATAACTAAGTATTAAATTTAAGACACTAACGCTTGGAATTCAGTTTAGATGAGTGCAACATACAGATCCAAAGAGAAAGTGCTCTCCTTAAAGGACAGGTCCTATTTCCTAGGGAGTGATCAAAGCTTGTTTCATTGATACAGTGGTTAAACACTGCTGCAGTATGCCAATACCTAGGTTTCTTTTCCAAATCTTTTTGCTGTACCCCCTACAAGGACAGTGAAGGTAGACAGATGAAGGACCTCCTAGAAGAAAGGACAGCATGTGTGGCAGAATTCCTCATGAGGTTCTGTTGCATTTGGTTTAAACATTTCATATTCATATTGAGTCTCTTTTATGCTGGTTTTATGCTGATTATACCTAGAGGCCATTAAATGCTATCAGATACTTTCTGTTTGCACTTTTGAATGCAGTGCATGGTATGAAATTCTTTCAAGGGGTATGTTTGACACGGAGCATGAGCAGATTAAAGTCAATGTACTTTTGGAAACTCATAGAGGTTGAGGGTGTCTTTTTTCCCCTCTTTTAATTTTCAAAAGCTGGAAGTAGCTTATGACTATAAAGTAAGGAAGATGAGGTAGATTTTAAAAGACCCAGTCCTGTGAGTTTGTCTTTTGCTGTTTTCAATTATGAAACCCACAGTAGTTCATACAGATGATCGTGTTTGTTCAGACAGTCCAAAATAGGATCTGAAGGAGAATGTCTGGAGGTCTACATCTGATTTTCTATTTTATTTTATTAGCTATAAATAATTAAGGTGACATGGTGGGTATATGAAGCTAAAATAAAACACAGTACCAAATGGAATCTGATGTAAATGAACTGGTGTGTATTACTGAGCTGTCACTGGAGGAAGATCTTAGCCTACTTGTGGATAAGAAGAAGTTTCTTCTGTGGAGAGAGAGAATAGTGTGTTTGGAGTGTAGGTGAAAATAGAAAAAATTAAATTAGCAGAATTTTAATGTTCAAAGTGCTTTATAAGCTGTAACCCTGACAACATACGTGATACAGGTGTAAGTGACCAGTATAATCTGTTTCTTCAAAAAGAGGCAGGCATGTGCTCTAGGCAGTGTGGTGGATCAGTGCCAGAAACAGTCTGAAAATTCTGGATCCTTCACTTGTTCCATGCCTATGTGAACAAGACAAGCCCATCTTTAAACGAAAGAGAGGCAAGAATTTGCAGATACTCAATATATAATTTTCAGGTTGTTCTGTAGCAGAAAAAAATTGATCTGAGGATTGTTGTTTCTGTTGTGTGGGTAGTGTACACCTTTAGACAAAGCAACAAAGCATGGGAATTGCTAGTATTCTGGCAAATCCTGTTTAGGATTTCAGAACTGCTAAAGCGAGCCCTAAGGAGATAAAAACCTTGGGAAGCTGAAAATAGCATTCTGCAAGTTAGCCTGTTGTAAAACATTATTAATTGCTTTTGAAGTCGCAGAACGTTAGGAGTTGGAAGGGACCTCCAGAGATCATCCTGTCCAAACCCCCTACCAGAGCAGGATCGTCTAGGGCAGGCCACACAGTAGTGCATCCAGGCAGGCTTTGAAAGTCTCCAGAGAAGAGGAGTATCCCCAGCCTCTCTGGGCAGCCTGTTCCAGGGCTCTGTCACCCTTACCATAAAGTGTCTCCTTGTGCTGAGGTGGAACTCCTGTGTTCTAACTTGTACCTGTTGTTCTTGTTTTGTCACTGGGCACCACTGAAAATAGGCTGGCACCTTCATCTTGACACCCACCCCTCAGATGCTATATCCTCTCGCAGCCTTCTCCTCTGTGGGATTGATCTTTCTGGAGTGCAAACGATACGTCTATAGCATGGTCAGTTGTCTGGAATAAGAGAGAAATTTGAGTTACGTCTGTGAAGGTGTTTCTGGATTCTACTTTCATGTGTGCCTATGAAATGCTGGCTGGCCTTGAACAAAATATGAATCATCTCCATGCTTCATTTCCCCATCTTTGGAGTGGTTATGGTATGACTTATTATTCTTAGCAAAATTAGCACTTATTCAAGGTTGGAGTGATCAGCTCTGGCAACCCATGAAGAGACAACTTAAGGCATTTCTGTTTCTGACTTTGTGCCCTACCTCTCTGCCAAAAATTCCTGCCCCCTTTCATCAAAGGCCACACAATGGCCTTTTTTCCAAGCAGACCTAGTTTAGTCTCAGCCTCATAAATACATCACAAAACTGTGTTGAAGTGGAAAGAAGGTAACAAGCTGTGTCTGAAAGCTCTAGGATTAAGCACATTCAGTTGCAACTGCAGTTTATACCCTTGAAGTATTTACTTCGATATTTTCTCTGTCATTGAGTAGCGGGAACACCACCTATTTTTTCAAATCAGCTTTGGAAGTACTTACTCTTCAAGGAGAGGAGCGGGTCAGGCTGCTGGGACCAGCAAGTTCCTACAAATCTCCCTGGCTCAAAACCTCGGAACATAGGCAGTGCTGTTACTGCCTGAGTTCTGTGTCCTGCAGGGAGGTGACGCACTGAGAGGTCTTGGACAGAAGTTAGCTCGTTGTGATTGTTGAAAGATAGATGATTTGATTATTTCAGGTCTAAGGAACCCACAAGAGTTGGATAAGGAGTGGGGCTTTTTGTTTGTTTGGCTGTAAACTGATGTTCATGTAGCACACTTCAATTGCCATTGAAGAGACACGCTGTAAGCGGCAGCGTACACTTGGTGGGCATTCAGCAGCCAGGAAGAAGACATAAGCAAAACACACCTACAGAGTGGGAATCCACTCTGCCATGATGTACTTGTAGCCTTCTTCTGGACATCTTCTGCTGATGAGCATGCCAAATTTTATAAAGGATGACAATATTTGCAATTAAAACTTCATATGCTTCTTTTTTCCCCCAACCATGTTGTATATAGCTCTTTTATTTTCAACTCTTATAACAACATTATAAACCTTTGAACTGGTTAAAAATATTTCAGGCTAAGTTAAAATAGCTTTTTATTTTTGGCTTTACCTTTTTTTCCAGGCAGACCTGGTTTAGTCTCAGCCTCATAAATATATCACAAAACTGTGTTGAAGTGGAAAGAAGGTAACAAGCTGTGTCTGAAAGCTCTAGGATTAAGCACATGCAACAAAAATACTTGACAGATCCTTTGAACATGCTGTTGAACAATAAAAAAACCATAAATATTCCCATCTTCTGTCCCCTGCTTTTTACCATCATAGGTACATGAAAGAATCCATGTTTTGCGAATTTATTGAAATAAGATCCTGTGTGACCTACCTTAATTCTAAACCAAGCTTGAAACCTAATTTGATTAAAATGGTTGACAGTGTGCCAGAACACTTGCTTGCTCGCAAGCCTTCTAATAAGGAGACAATTGTTTTTCATACTGATTCTGTGTGCCCCCTGAAACTACTCAAATTTCAGGTGTATTTCATTGCAATTGAACAAGCAGGTCAGCAAATACCTTTCACTGTATTGAAAAAGCACGTGAGAAGATCTGTGTTTGGTCAGCAGTAGGTCATGTATGATACACCTGGAGAAAAAAATGCTCTGTTTAATGTGTGTCTGTCTTGATTTCTCTTTTTATGTCCAGTGATGGGCCTTTAACGTCTTTTGTAGAAGTTTTCAGGACGTGATCGTGGGAGATGATACAACATCTGCTCGTGGTTTCTTCCTTCCTCCTATACATTTGAGAACTTCCAGACAAGACTTTTTAACTTGGGAATTGTTATAACCTATTGAAGTTAGGATGAGATACCACTTACGCTCCTAGAAGTTCCTGTGGCATGGTGTGAAGCAAGAACTAAAGGCATATCAAGGAGCTGTTTTGATGTTTTGGGGTTATTTTAAGTAAACTTCTGTTTTTAGTGGTGGTGTAACTAGCCAAAGTTTTACTCTTTTATAGTGCTTGTATTACCAGTGTGCCATTATGCATGAGAATTATTAAAGCAAACCAACCAACAATGCCAACAAAGAACAAAAGTTACAATTTGAAAGTAGTTTTTCATATGAATTGGTGAAAAATATTTCAGCATATCACAGAACAGTAGAGGTGGGAAGGGACCTCCAGAGGTCATGGAGTCCAACCCCCCTGCCAAAAGCAGGATCACCCAGAATAGTTTGCACAGGAATGCATCCAGGCAGGTTTTGAATGTCTCCAGAGAAGGCGACTCCACAATCTCTCTGAGCAGCCTGTTCCAGTGCTCCATCACCCTCACTGTAAAGAAGTTTCTTCTCATAATGAGGGGAAGTCTTCTATGTTCAAGCTTGAACCCATTGTTTCTTGTCTTATTACGACACACCACTCGAGAGATTGGCCTCATCCACTTGACACCCACCCTTCAGTGTCTGATGATGAGATCCCCTCTCAGTCTTCTTTTTAATTTGTCTAAAGCTTGTTACTGAAAACAAAATAAGTAGAGTAAATTTTGTCATTGAAGATAGCTGGATGTAAGTTTTTGTAAGATACAGATCTTTTGTTCCTGATGCCTGAACTAGGCACATGCAATTTACTGAGAGAGATTACATCTTTTGTGGGTTGTTTTGGGTTTGTTTTTTTGTTTAAAGCAACTTTTGTGCTGTGTGATACCATGAAACGAAACAGGAAATGGCTTCACTGGAAAACTAAGGATTTTCGGTCATCGTGTTTTGGGTATAATAAATAATTAGGGCTTAGGCTTTGTTTAGCCTGCTCTCTCTGGCAGTGTCGTACTCTATAGGACAAACCAGGGGCAGCTGCAGATGTGTCTCAAATTCACAGTATTATGCTGGAGCAATGTTGGATCTCAAAATCGGAGAGTAAGAAACAAGTATTTCTTATCAGTAGTCTTGCTTCCCTGGTAGCTTTATCAGTCAGGCTTTTCCTGTCTGCACAGGCTGACCTGTTTCTCTTGGCTTCAGAGGCATAGATCTGACAGTACCACAGCCACCTTTTGTGGGACTGAAACCAGTAAATCTCATGTTCAAGGGCTGCTGTGAGTGAACCTATCTCCTGCTGTGTGCTATTTATAATTTTCTTGGACACGCACTCACAAATATTTTCTGTGATCTAATAGTAGCTATTGCAGATAGTTTAATTTATTTCAGCTGTTGGATCTGGTTACCATTAAGCAATAATGTGTACTATTAGTGTTGACTTACTGTAGCAAGCCCACAGCCTCCACAATCTGCTATTTCTCCGTCAAGGTAAAGTGATTTAGCTGGAGTAAAGCTGTTAAAGTGTAGAGAAAAGGCATATCTGAAAATAAGAAATTATTTAAATGAAATGCAAGTAGTGTAGAGTTTTGTTGTTTGGGTTTTTTTTTTTAATTAATAGGTAAATGCAGGTTTCTTGTCTATTTGCTGATTAGGTTCCCAGAAGCCTTTCCTACCCTGGGTGGCCCAGCTCAGTATAGCTTTCTTTGCTTGTTTTGTATACAGAAATAACTTGAATTCCCTTGATGACTCTGTAGGTGTAATTTAAAGTATGTAAAGAAACAGTCTTTCCAGGGCATGATGTCATTTCTAAAGAGGCTTTCTCAGTACACTAGTTAAAAAAAAGGGGGGTGAAGTTGGAAATAGTGCTGGAAAATGGCAATGCAATGCAAAGTCATGGACAGTTCATGGCAGTGGACCACACCAGGCCAGGGGGAGGAAGGTGGAGCACAAGAAAAATAATGTTTTTAGTACAGTATTAATTTGATTCAACTTTAAGGCAAATGAGAATTCTATGAAGTTCATCCTGTTGGGCATGAGGTAAAATTTGGTTTGTTGCCTGACAAGAGGAGAATGCTGACAAATGAGCTGTTTTACTCATTCACCTTAAAGTTAAATTAACCCTATAGTAAAACCAGTTAGTTCTTTCATGTTCCATCTTTCTCCTCTCCAGCCTGGTGTGGTCCACTGCCTGTGATGCCTGCAAGCTGTGTTGCCTTTTGTACTTGTGTAGTCCTTTCCTCTGAGATGGTCATGTGGCAAGCACTGTAATTGTTTATCTAGGAAAATGGCATTAAAATGGCATTATGTATCTTCTTTTGGGGTTTTTTTTTTGGGGGGGGTTGTTTGTTAGTTGGTTGTGGGGGTGTTTTGGGGGTTTTTTTGGTTGGTTGGTTGCCCGCTTTCAGCTCTGTCTTTTATACTGAATAAGCAGAGGGAAACAAGGAGAGGAGCCAGCTCCAGGTGACTGGCCAGCTGCCTGTGGATCAGCACCAGAGAGTGCTCCACCGTTTGCAATTTGAAAGCCATTAATATAATGGATAAAGTCTATGAAGCATTTTAAAACATCCCTTGCTTATAGTGCTGCATTTCATAAGCTAGGTAACATCAAAAGAATTGGTTCTGGCTCAGGCCAACTAATAAAAATGGATAAGGCTTATTTTTATGCTGAATATCAGTAAAAGCATGTGCAGAAGATTACATTTAACATTCTGGCTTTTACCCAGAGCACAACAAAGTCTATCTTATCCCCATCCATCAGAACAGAGTGTGATATGTTTGGAGACCCCAGATTTTTGTCTCCTTCTACTGAAGCATGAAGAAGCAGCTTAGACTTGCGTGTAGATCATATGAACATGGCATTGCTTACTTTTACTGTTATGTTTCCTTGAAAGAGGCTGTATAATTAGGCATACCATGTAAACAGGATTTTAGAAAATGATTGATACTTGCATCTGAACTGAAGCATTAAATATTGTTGTTGTGTCATGCTATATAAGGAATAACGGAAAGAAAGTCTGGCTGATTCCTGAAGTCAGAAACCCAGCATTTCACTTAGCCCCGTCAAAACCACACAGTTGTTTTTGTGCCTGTACAGCTTTAATTATTGTTAATTTTTCTAGTCACCACATGTTTATATAAAACTGATTTTTTCTTTTTGGTTCAGTAGTCCAGCCTGTACCAGCATTAGCCTCCAGATCTCAACAGCATCCTGTTTATTCTGATCTAGCCTGCCTGACTGACTCCCCAAAGATAAAATTCACTAAGTGAACTTGACAGATTCCAGGCTGTCTCCATATGGCAGGGACTGGGCTGCAGCTTCAGAATCTGCCTGGGATTTAAAAGCTGCTCTCACCTTATTAAGATGGCAGCAGTTACATGCAAGTCGAGTTCACGGGGTCTTGTTTAATTCTTTTGGCCTCTGCTTGAGACCAACCTATACTATTTTCTGTGTATGTGAATTAGAGCAGGACCAAAAGGCTGACCTTTCTTCTCCAAACAGTATTAAACCAGCAAGAGATCACAGTTAAAAATGAATCTGTACTTTAGTTGCTGACATTTTTTTTAAGCAGTGTGTACATTTTGAGCTTAACAGGTGCTAAATGGACCAGACCACAAGAGATTTCTGGAAAAAGTGGTGAAGCAGTGTGAATCTATTTGTTGCTGTGTTCATTGGTTGGGTGGGTTTTGGGGGGGATGCTTGTTTATTTGGTTGGTTTTGGTTTGGTGTGGTTTGTGTGTTTGGTTTTGGTGGGGTTTTTTATTGCATTTGTGTCCTAATTGTTTTTGGTTAGTTGGGGTTTTTGCTTGTTTGGTTGGCTTTGGTTCTGTCTGGGCCTATTTTGTTCTTTGTTTCTTGGTTTGTTGCTGGTGGGTTTTTTAGCTATTAAAAAAGGAAGAGTGTTCTTTTCCTGTATTAAAAATTTGTAAACCTATATTCTGGCAACATCAAAATATTGAGCTTTCCAAACTGAATTGTGAGGAGCATTTTTGAGGATTCAGATCGGCTGGGAATCTTTCCCTGTGTGCTTAAATCTGTGCTGCAAGTGGCAGATAGCCGAAATTAGTCTCAATAACCGACTTCGTAATTGACTGAATCTGAGTGAAAGAAAATACAGCTGGAAACACACATGCCCTGTGTGTAAAATATTTGTATTTGGCATCTTAATCTGTTAAAATAAAAAACTTAGCTTTATAAGATTAAAAAAAAACACTTAGATCCATCCTATTCTATTCTATTCTATTCTATTCTATTCTATTCTATTCTATTCTATTCTATTCTATTCTTTCTATTCTATTCTATTCTATTCTATTCTTTCTTTGTGGTTGTTGAGTGAGGCTTGAAGAAATCAGCTGTAAAATTACAGCATTTACAAAAAAAATACATTAAAAGTCCACTAAATATCTTAGGTTGGTAGTGCTTGTTCTATGAAATAAAGACACGAGAGAAAAATAGTCTGTTAAGAAACAAGTTGAAATGGGAGTTGCTGTATTGCCGTAGGTGCAGTTGTAGAAGTAGTTATATTTGTCCAAGAAAATGGCAGCAGAAGTAGAGATTTCCTTGGCTACTCCTGTTCATGCCTGGCATTGTTTGTCAATAGCACATGTGTGCTTGAAAGAGAAACTGGGAATGAAGAGCCCTTCTAAATTTGCTTTGCTATGTCTTCTCTGTCTGCTTCTCACAGTCCAAAAGTGAATGAGAATAGAATAGAATAGACCAGACCAGACCAGACCAGGTTGGAAGAAACCTTCAAGATCATCACATCCAACCAATCATCCAGCACCACCCAACCAACTAAACCCTGCAACCAAGCACCCTGTCAAGTCTCCTCCTGATGATGACCTGATGTAATACTTTGAAATAGAAAAACAAAAACAAACAAACAAACAAAACCCACAAAAACACTCACCTTGAGCTTTTTGGGCTTAAACTTTGTGTTTAAATTAAAAGCGACCGAGTTGACTAGAACAGCTGATGGCATAGTAGAATCTCTCCCTGTTGACTCTGTCATTTCTTTGAGAAATAACAATTTATTGTTTTCCCCCACCAGATACTGGTTTTAGATTTGGGAATTTAGTTTTCTGGAGACACTGACTCAAACAACATTTTTCTCATTATCTGTGGTTCTTGCTCTTCTGCAGATGAGACCGTTTCATCAGTGCTGCAGACTTACCTTTTCAGGAAAGAGCAGCTCTTGAGGAACCTCTGTTCGGCATCTCGGCACTTCCTATTTTATCTGAAGCTGTGTGAATCAGTTTGTGAAAATTGTGGTTTTTCTGTCAGCTATGTTGCATGTGTAGTTCTTGGGAATCATCTGTTATCTTCCTGAATGTCATTTGCAATGTTTTTTTATCTTCAGTTAATTTGCATTCAGCTGCAGATTAGTTTGTGGCATTAACTAACTCCTCACTTTCTGAGGAAAACTCACGGTCACTTTCTGTGTTCTATAATGTAGACCTGTGCCAAAAGTCACCAATAGGCCCAGTAGTAATTGAACTGGGAGGAGCAGGACCTGCATCATTACTATGTTTCTCACAAGCTGTGTATGGATCTCGTGAGCACGTTTCTAATAAATGCCACCAAAGTCATTACTGTGGTGGATGCTCATACAGCAGATATTTTAAAGGCAAAAACTTGAAGTCCCTGAATGAAAAGAGCCCAAATTCCAAACCAAGGATTTATAATAAGCAAGTAGGTTAAACTTTTGGTTTTTTTTTTTTAGAGCTAGTGCAGTTATCTCTTTCGTGACACCCTTCTTTTCTGCTGTATGTCTTAGGCAAAGGCAGTTTTATCATCTAGCTGGAGCACCAGGGTTTATTAGTGTGGAGGGGGTGTCTTTGAGGAAGGAGGCTTTAATGTTGTATTTGCATAAAAAGGCAGGTAGGTTTGACTTTTAATGATGCACTACGGTCGTATTGTTAAATCTGTTACAAAACTCACAGATATCTGCCTTCTGGAGCAATTGTAGCAGCTAAATGAGGTGCCTCTTACACGCCGGTGTTTTATTTGACCCACACCAAATTTAGAGCTAAAAGCCATAGATTTAGCTTTGCTTCTGTTTTTCTATGTTTTTTGTGTGTCATTGATGTGTGTGTTTGGGTTTTTTCACATGAATGATTTGATGCTGTATTTACATATCTCTTGCATTTGTGAAGTGAGCATCTTTCAGTTACCAATTTTCCATTGTATGGACTAGGTAGCAGTATTTCTTCATGCCACTGACTTAATAGTAAATTGAAATCCACTATTTGACTGAATAATTAAATGGCATCTCCGTGAAACCTGGACAATAATAAGCATGGTATGAAATAAAATGAAATGATCAGGACCAGCAGCTCAGGCTCCCTCTGTAAACATGGAGACTGGCTGAAGTGCAGTGGGCTGTATTTACAGCAGGGCTGGCAGGAGGGGAGGTGTGAGTGTTCTTCTCCTGCATCGAGGCAAACTCTTAGTTTAAGTTGCTGATCGAGAAGTTTGAAGTAATCTTGAACTTCTTTATTTAACAGAAGCTTATGCAAGAGTGTTCTGGCTTATAAAGGATCGTGTGGATCCTGATTTGATGTTGGCATTGAACAACAGAGAGTGAAACGGCCTAAAAGGTCTTCAGCACTTCCAACTTAACCTGGAAAAGACATCTGACCACACATTTCAAGGTGTTGTGGGGTTTTTCCCCCCTTGTAGTAAAGTATTTTTTGTTTATGAAGGTCATTATTGTTGTATTTATTTTCATGTGGCTGGAAATTTCTTGTAAGGTAGCAATAATAAGATATTATCCATGTTGGTTGCTTCAAACACTTGGGGATTTGTTTTTTCCCTTGAGTTTCAACAGTGGTGTTCTCCACATCATTGCAGGATACACCGTGATTCAACTACAACACACATAATTGAAATGCCTGTTTGTTTATTGTGGCAATTGTAAGCTCTGGCTTATTTAATCTCCCTGCTTTTGCCATGATGTGTTATTTTTAGGAAGTGTAACTATAAATAACAAGCCATTTCCATCTATTTGTCTAATGATGTATAAACTTCTTCAGCTTGAAAAGAACTGGTTAGTAGCATAGGGCACACAGGTTTAGGTGATGGTTTACTCCATTGCCATTGATTGTGGAAGTAGTTACCTGGAAATGTTACTTTGACATAAAGTAATGAGGAGGAAACACTTTTCTGGCTTTGGATGGCATAAGATTTTCACCTGTGTCTGAAATACAACTGTTATGGAAAACTTACGTTAAACATTTTACAGGATTATTTCAAAGCTGGGGTTTGTGTTCACAAGGAAGGAGCTTCACAAGTCATGTTAACATTACATTGATTTAAGTGAATTTACTCTGCCTGAGCTTTATATAGTCTGCTCCAAAATAAGACCAGGTTGAGCAAAGGGAATTGCTTAGTTTGTGCTCCTTCCCACAGAAGGCATCCTTGCTGTGAAGCATCTCTTTCATAGAAGCTGAGCTTCTTTTTGTGAGGCTAATACAGTGCTGCTTTTACACAGCCATAAGCTGGGAACCATGAAGGGTCATTCTCTTGAGTTTGAACTGTCTTCCAGTGGTGGTCAGCATCTCAGTTATACAAGTCGAATTAAACATTTTTCTTTTTTTTTCCAGAAGAAATACATTTATATGTTTCATGTGCAGAAGAAAAGAGAGAGAAGTAAATCTTCTTATTCATGGTCTCCTTTCAGAAATGTGCAAGTCTGTTTTGTCTGTTAGGCTAACAGACAGGAAACACAAAAATGCACCAGACCCTATTTTTAATTAAAGAAGCGATAGGAAGTAAATGGTAGTAGCTTTTTTAGGTTGTGTTTTATGGTTTGCTAAATGTAGGATAGAAAGACACAAGGATAGTGATCAGGGAAACTTTGGAGTGTTTGCTTCCTGAAGAAGCCTAAACTAAGCTGTTTGTGCACACTGCACAACTCATGGAATACAAAGGTATGTTGAGCGCAGGTGTCCAGATGCCACTGCTTTATTGGGTACCATGGTACTCATAGGTGCAGTGGGAAGCGCTTCACAAGCTGGCTCTTGGCGTCACCTGCAAGTCCTGCCTGTATGTGTTGCTGTATAGCAGCAGAAAGCAATTCCTTGTAAAATACATTAAAATAGATTGGACCACATTGTGACCTTATGAAAACTGGTTGAGTCTCCCCAGAATCAATGTAGTGGATGGATAATTATATCATGCAAAAAATGGCTTGAGAGGCTCTTTGACCTTTCTTTTTAAATATTTTTTTTTTGTTTTTCAGAAGTAACAATGTCTAATTCTCCAGCCAAGTGCATGAATCACTTTGGCCAGCTCAGTTTTGAAGGAACAGGGCAGTTTTATTGAGTGCCTCAAAATGTCTGTTGCTAGAAAGATTAAGCTTTTGCACTGGCTTCTGTGGAGTAACTTTTTGCAGGCTAATATTCTCAAATTCATTCAAAACAGGAATTTACTGTCTTCCAGTCCAGTAAGGAACTGTATTTGCATGATTCTAGTGAGCAATGGGCAAGTGCTGTGCACAAGAAACTGGCCCAAGATGCCTTCTGGTTTACATTTTTACTTCAGTTTTCTCTTCTGTAGAGATATTAAGAAGGCAGTTCACTATATTTGGCATGCTAATGGCAGTCAAGTTGCATGAAAAGAGGGATCTATTATTAAATTGACAGAATGTCAGTGGCAGAAATCATTTATAACTTGTTCTGTATGTCATTAGCTGGAAAAAATCACTTGCAAATTTTTAACATTGATCAGAATTCCACTTCTTGTTGATTTTTGCTGTACTAGACCTAGGATGGAATAAGGAACTATTCCTGGATGTCGTTTGGTACGCAGCAGAAATCACAGTGGTTGGAGCCAATTTTACCTCTTGAGTTTATGCATTCGTTTCTCCCTTAGAGGTAATGTTTACCTAAGTTAGTGAAACCTGGGTGAGGTCTTTTTACATTTAAAAGAGATTTCCCACAGATCTGTTTTTGATTGTCATACCCTTCGGTGTGCTTGTCCAAATCCTACCCACATGCCATGATGCAAATGAGGCACTCCCACATAGGGAATGTTCTGCACAGAAATCATGAAACGCCTAGGCAGCCTTTTTTCCCTTTTAACAAATGGAGTCCTAGAAAATATTCTAAAGAAAGTATAATTCTGCCCACCAGCTGAGGAGAATGTAGGGGCACCTTTTAACTACATTGTTATATAAGCTTATAGGAAGAAACGAAGCAAAAATGGCAAAGTTTCGCTGCAGTTTTAGAAAGTTGCAAGCTGCTTGAGATGGCAAAAAAGCGCCCTGGTTTAAGTCACTTAAGAGACTGTTTATATTTAAGCCAGTAATAAACTGATGCAGACCTAGCTGGTAAACCTCTACATCCTGGGCTGAAGGAAACTATAGTGATAAGACTATGGTAAGAAATGTTTAATACTTCTCCAAAGAAACACCTATAGGTGTGTTCTTGGAGGTGTTGCTTTTCACAGTAGTAGTAAAACTGTTGTGTTGATTCTTCTTTAATTTGCAGTTTAGGGCAGTTTTCTGCTTTGCCAGATTAGCAGAGTTTACTTTCCCACCCTGGCCAATCCCAGAAATGACCAATGTAGCTCATTCACACCTCCACTGCTGCCTGCACAGTACATTCCTTTGCTGTCTTCTGATGAAAACTTGTGTTAATTGAGCCATTTGTTTTTTGTGTCCACTTTGAGAGTAGGTTTGTTTCAGGGGAAGCTCCAGGAGCTCCTGTATTCGTGTTCCTGCAAAGAGAGCTGTTTACAGGGGAATTTATGGTCTTTGGTGGTTTGAGATGGTACATGAATGTAAATATGTACATGCATCACAAATTATTATTTTCTATGAAAACTGCAGATCAAAACAAACAACTAAATCCAGTGCTGTAAGCAAACTCTAACACTGTCACTCATGTTTTTTAAACCTTGCTTTGTTCTGTTATACCTTAAATTAAAGCAGTTACATTAGAAGCTGATTTTTTTGTTGTTGTTTGTGTTGTATACTTATATTTTGTTCTTATTAGCCAAAATGAATTAAAAATGCCCAAGAGTTTGCTGCTTGGTAATTTATAGTTCAGTTATTGGTTTCCATATGTTGAAATAAGTAACTATTTAAAGCCATCTGTTTCCTTTGGAATGAAAAGTAATAGTATTTTTGTTCGTGGTAAGCATTTAACTGATACTTAAAATTAGACTAAATTTAAGCTGATCTTTTTGGACAAGTTTCAAATAACAGTGTATGCTGTGTTTAAAAGCCCATATGTCTTTTGTAGTTAATATTTGAGGCATTATTTGCATGGGGAAATCACCTAATTCAGATGTTAAAAGTAAGTCTGATATGCAACACTGAAAAAGAAAGTCTCACCTTAATTAGCTAAGTGGGATGTAAGCAATGGACATATTCATGTCTTCTGTATAAAGGTAAACTTATCTAATAAACATCCCAATCAGAAAACACATCTATAGTTTCCTTTCAACATAGCTGGGAAGACATTTGCTTCAGCATTTCAATCAGAAGTTCTATCTGCTTGTCGCTTTTGCTCATGGTAGTGCAATTTCACTGCTGGGTTTTGGATGTTACTGATATCATCAGCTTGTTCCTGGGAAAGCTATAAAATCCCAAGTCAGGTCACTTGGCAGTCAAGTGGAAGAGAAAACTGCTTTTCAGTTACATTATATTGCTTTAAATTGCAAATGTCTTTGCATTTGCTTCAGGTTTTTTTGTTGTTTGGGTTTGTTTTGTTTTTAATCCTGCTGTTGTGCTCTCTGCGTTAGAATCTAAGATTTATATTTCTTTGCCTGTCTAATGTTTTCTTTCATTGCCTTCATAAATAGTAATGACTAGCTTATGTATATCCAGGGAAGTAAGGCAAAAAGCCCTTGAGTGAGCCAAGCCTGGAAAATTTAAATTAGCCTATCAAATGTTAGAAGAAAAGGAATTAAAGATCTTATCAGCTAACCATAAGCCAAGAATCTTTTAAATTCTGACAATGGTTTGGTAGATACAGCTAAATCTGACTTCACTTACGGAAGACAATGGCAGGCGTGTGGTTCAAAGTAAAAGGTTTCAGCTTAGCAAAAGCTGTTTAACATGCTGCTCTAAATCCACAAAGAGAGAAATCTGTATTTCAAGGTGCAGATCATTTCTGTTAGGGGAATCCCACAATTTTTAATGAACATTTTTCTTTTTCTCTTTTCTAATTAGCTTCAGCACTTAGATTCCAGAATGCTCGCCTTCAACGCTGAGATTTCTAATGGTAATAAAGCACTTGAGGTGGTATTTAATTAGAGTAGAGTGGTGATAGGAAAGACCTGAGCAGGGCTGCAATGCTAATCCTTTTGCATTGTTCAGTGTCCCCTTGTGATTGTGATTGATGAGTTGATTTCTCTTTACAACTTCATTTGCATCATGTGATAATACCCACAGGCAGAGGTGCTGTGTATTTCTGGATGAGAGCTCACCATTAGTACAAGCTAATGTGTTAAATGGGGTAGAGGTAGGGTGAAGAACTCTCTTAGCTCTTCAGCAACCTATTAAATAACGGGTTTATGGTGGGTAATGTGGCTCCCCAAGTAAATACTAGTGATTATAATATTTTTATCTACTTTTACCTTGAAAAATACACATTCCTTCATCCACTGTCTGTCGTGCTCTTTCCCTCTTCTACTTGTCTCAGTTAAAATGATCATACTAGGTAGTGACTGCTATGAGGAAAGGCTGTAGAACTTTCTTAGAGGCAAAATACACTGGTCAGGAGTTTCTTTAAAAAAATAGATGCTCTCCTTGTTACTAGAATTCCACATTACCAGACTTCTGTTTCCAGCTTGAAACTTTTGCAGTGACCCAGCTGCTTCTTGTTTGAAACAAAGATGTTCACAGAGGGCCTGTGCAATCTTCTTATGAGTCAATCTGCTCACACAAAAGGATGTAGGGTCATCGCCACTTTGCCTGTCAGAACAGGCTGTCCTGTAAAGCCGATGTCATCTGCTCATATATGAATATATCTCCATGGCAGGGTGTAATATAAGCATTTCCAACAGTGGATTTTTGCTGGGTTGTCAGAGCCATATTACTGTGGTGTATTTGCTCTGGCAACAGAGGAAGTTAGCAGTGTCCTGGACTGTATAAACAGAAGCATAGCCAATAAATTGTGGGAAATTTTTGTCTCCCATTACTTTTTGCTTGTTAAATCACATCTAAGATGTTTGGGGCCCTTCAGTACAAGAAAGATGTGGACCAACTGAAGCAGGTTCAGCAGAGGGCCCGCAAATGTGCTGGAGGTGTTCAGGAGGAGACTTGACAGGGTGCTTGGTGCCATGGGTTAGTTGATTAGGTGGTGTTGGATGATAGGTTGGACGCGATGATCTTGAAGGTCTCTTCCAACCTGGTTTATTCCGTTTCATTCCATTCCGTTCCAACACATCCCTTTATGTATGAGGATGGGTCAAGTGTACTTGTCCAGCCTGGAGAAGGCTCTGGTGTGACCTAATAGCAGTTTTTCAATGCCTGCAATGAGATTATCAAGAAGGTGGAGTTAGTCTTCTCACAAAGATGCATGGTGGGAGGATAAGAGGCAGCACACATGGAATGAAACAAGAGAGGTTCCAACCAGCTATAAGGTAAAGCTATCTCCATGAAGATGGTTTAACCTCGCAACAGGTTGCCTGGAGAATTTATAGTCTCCCTCCTTGGTACTTACCAAAAACTGTCTTGATCCAGCTCTGAGACCCTAGGTCACAGAAGGTTAGTCATTGGAAGGCACCCCCAGAGACCATCGGCTCCAACTCCTCTGCCAAAGCAGGATCACCTAGGGCAGGCCACACTGGAGTGCATCCAGGCAAATTTTGCAAGTCTCCAGAGAAGGAGACTCTACAACCTCTGTGGCCAGCCTGTTCCAGTGCTCCATCACCCTCACTGTAAAGAACTTTCTCCTCATTTTGAGGTGGAACCTCCTGCATGCTATCTTGTACCCACTGTTCTTTGTGCTGTTAAGAGGCACCACCAAAAGGGGACCATCACCTTCACCTTGATACCCACCCCTTAGATATTTACAGATGTTGATAAGATCCCCTCTCAGCCTTCTCTTCTCCAGACTAAACAGCCCCAGTTCTCGCAGCCTTTCTTCATAGAAGAGATGTTCAAGTCCTGCAATCATCCTTGTAGCTCTCTGTTAGACTCCCTCTAGCAGATCCCTTGCTCTCTTGAATTGGGAAGCCAGGAACTGGACACTGTTCCAGGGCAGGGTCGTATCACGTAACTAACCCAGCTTTAAGCAGGAGCATGTGCTAGCGACTGGAACATGAAGAGTGGGGTTAAATGCTCATAGCTTCCGTAGCATTTTTATTTTTCATTGCTGATACATGATGTTGAAAACACATTTTTTTTTCCCTGTTTAAATTGGATAATCCACTGTAAGATATACCCTCTAGACTGTCCTACCTATGGCTTCTCTGTCACTTGAGGGATGGAATTGGTCTAGTTTCTACTAGCCCACTTTCTACTTGCTATTTTTCTGACAACCTCTTTGGGTTTAGATCAAAATATTATTGAACTTGAACAGAAGAGAAGAGATGTTTTACATCTATAAAATAACAATTTGATGGATACACTTGCATAACCTAAAGGGTTAACATCCCTTCTGTTGAGAGTTTGGGCAGATTTTCATTTTCCAGTCACTGCTAATCTTTTAGGTCAATCATTTATTTTGTGTTCTTTTTCACAAGTGATGAACGAGCGTTTTTAAGCTAGCCAAGGTTATTTGTTTTTCTGAGTCCACAAATACTTCGTTCAATTCTAGTTGTCTCAGCTCCCATTTGAAAATAAATTGTCAAAATGAATGTTTCTTCACAGAGGAGCAGTTATTGCTGATTTTCCTGATTAGTGGTGAAGGGATATTTTTTATTTGTTCTTCCTTACCTTGCTTCTTTTTCCAGAAGCCTGCTCTTACATGGATTTGTCCCCAGAAAGATCATTGCAGAAGTGACTGGGATGCTTTCAGCTCTCTAGCTGGAGGCTCACAGTTGTCTGTTTGAGATAGCAAAAGTATGTTATGTGCCTAGGCTTCATCTGATTCAGTGGAGAACTGGGTTCCATATACTGAACCATTTTTGGAATCTAAAATGCCAAACCATCTAATAGTGCAGATACACATAAGGAGCTCCCAGATTTCTTCTGAGCCTGCAAATGGTAATGTGTTTGGCATTATCATTTTCTTGCTGATCAACTGACTGCAAAGTGCATTATATTTGTAAAAACTGTACACATCCCAGAATTTACCATTCTATCTCAGCAACTGGGTCATCATAACTATGCTGCTACTTCAGAGTTATTGCTCAGTTCAGTAGCTCAGAGTTAAAAAACTGTAACAATTTTTGCAAAGCAAGAGCACTGGTTTGTGTAACAAAAAACCCAAGTTCAGCGGAGTATCTCCATGGAACATAGTGATCTCCTCAGCAATGAAATGCAGTCCTGTGCAAAGTCTCTGTGTAAATTGCCCTGTTACTTCCAAATGCTTTCAGTACAAACAGCACAACATGCAAAGAGGTTGGATTGTATTTGAATATGAAATTGTTGGCTTCTGCTGAGCTTCTAGTGAACCCTCGTTCAGTTCCTTTTTGGAGACCAAACTCTGAGAATCTCTACCTATTTAATTTCTTGATAACAGCTAAAACTTCTCTTTTGCTCTCATGATCACATAGAAAACATTGGCTTTTCTGTGGAGAGGTAGTGCTGTTCGTCAGAGATGATCCTGCACAATAAGGTTGCCTAGGAAGTAGAAGTTTCATACATGAAAAAAAAGGATTAGGTCAAGGTACTTGTTTATAAATAGAATAGAATAGATCAGACCAGACCAGGTTGGAAGAGACCTTCAAGATCATTATGTCCAACCCATCATCCAGCACCACCTAATCAACTAAACCATGCAACCAAGCACCCTATCAAGTCTCCTCCTAAACACCTCCAATGATGGTGACTCCACCACCTCCCTGGGCAGCACATTCCCATGGCCATTCACTCTCTGTGAAGAATTTCTTCCTAACATCCAGTCTGAACCTCCCCTGGCGTAGCTTGAGACTGTGTCCTCTTTTTCTGGTGCTGGTTGCTTGGGAGAAGAGACCAGCCCCCGCCTGTCTACAACCTCCCTTCAGGTAGTTGTAGAGAGCAGTAAGGTCTCCCCTGAGCCTCCTCTTCTCTAGGCTAATCAACCCCAGCTCCCTAGTATCTCTTCTACTACTGCTTTCCAGTAATCTATTTTGGTGACAGTTAACCCTGTTAACTGGATCGAGTAGACCAGAAGTGCAAAATGGCAATACACTTACTAATACCTTCACCCACCTCTGATTAATTTTATATTCTTGGCAGCTTTTTTTATGCTCCTGGAAGCATATGTAAAAGGTATATTTCATCAGAATTCTGCAAGGGGGCTTTCTAGGTTGCAGTTAACATGGAGCTGACTGTTTAAAGGTAGGTACCTGACAGCTGTGTGCCGTTGTAGAGGGTTTTGTTAGGGTTGTATTAATTACTCTTTTCTATTTGTAAAGTAGCTTATGTTTCAGTACTCAGTGTAATTTGAAGGTAGCACAGGTGAGAGAGATTATTTTTAAAAGCTTGAATTCAAGGACCTGCAAGTTACAGGATTGATGTGGAGGTGTTTGCAGTGCTCAAGGGATAGCTTACTTCCCTGAGATTCTGCAGAGATCCTTAGGTGTTCTGCCTTTTGTTTTAAAGTATTTGCCTCATGGCTTCCTGTAATTCCATCAAAAAGCCCTGTTTTCACCATGGGACAACTGGTATAGATGGGCTATGTGGGTCAGCGTGGGGTCTGTAGCACCATGGGAGTTTGCAATTCTTATTTTAAGTGACACAGTCCAAGGATGTTGCTCTTTCAGAGTCACAGAAGGTAAGATGTTAGCCAGCAAACTCTAGTGGCAAACTGTGCTTTTAAATTTCTGGTGTATGTATGTAAAAAATGAAAACAAAATAGCTAAAATCCCAAGACACACAGAAATCAGGATTTCAGCCTAGGATATCTTCACCTTCACTCTCGCTTATCTGCACAGAGCAAGAAACACTTGTTAAAGATTCTGTTTATATTGTTTAAATTAATTTCTTAGTCTCTGCTTAACTGGAAATATTTTATATCATAATTTGTTTGCTTCTGAAGTGCCAACAAGGTCTTGAGTTCAGATTATTTAACTGGTGTTCAATCTGTGCTGCTGAAATGAAGTGAAAGTAACAATTTGAAACTTTTAGTTTAAAATCCCTCTTAGCAAGCAACATTTTCACATCTATTTGCTGTGCTTCATAATTCCCCACTGAATTTGGTTCTTGGTCGGGTACCATCAACATGCATCTATGTGTGTGTGTGTGAATAAATGAAATTTAGTGCACGTTGCCTTTCTTAATTGATGCTATTAATCACTGCAGACCTCTTTATTAGAGGATTTGAAACCACTTTTTCACCCTTTGTTAATTTAAATTAGCTGACTGCTTTGTTGTTTTTGTGTTTGATACTCTCCCCCCGCTCTTCTCTAGAACTGTTGGCAGTGGAAATATTAATAGTTGTATAATTTAAGGATTTGTTTTAAACGTTCACCATTTTTGTCACTGTATGAAATCAGTTGATGGACAGTGACCCCTTTGTGGTTATTCATATGAGATGGCTAATACACCCACTTCTTCAAGACCAAAAAATGGGAAGTGCTTTAGTTGTCTCAAGCTCTAAAATGACTTTTCATCTTCCAGATCCTGCATCAGCTAGCAATGATGATGTATGGAATAAATGGAAGCAGGCACAAAACTTGTCTGAACTATACTAGTCCTGAGATTTTTGCTTGGAATAGCTTGCAACTACCTAAGCTGTTCTGCATGAAAGTTAAGGAGTGTATTTTCATAAATTCATGGAATGGTTTGGATTGGAAGGAACTTAATGGTCATCTAATTCCAACCCTCCTACCACAGCCATGGACACCTTCCACTAGACCAGGTTGCTCAAGGTCTCAGCCAACTTGGTCTTGAATACCTGCAGGGAGGGGGCATCCATCACCTGCCTGGGCAACCTCTTCCAGCATCATCCATTGCTGCTGCGTTACCACATCAGTCAGAGAGTGTTTTGTACCTACTGTATTGCAATAAATATTAAATGGGGGAAGCATCTTTTTGCAGGTAGGTGTAGAAGGAGGATGCAAAGGAAGTAATGAAGGAGAAGGATGTAAAGAACACTGAGGGAGACAGAGGGAGGTTTAAAAGACAGGGACAATTAAATCAGGATCTGCATTGAGAAGAAGAATCACTAAAAGGCTGGGCAAAATAAGCTGGGTATATTTGTAGAGGTTGACTTCACCTTTTAGGTCCCAACTTTGGAGCCTAAATTCTATTTATACAGCCTTCGTATCTTCTGAGGTGGATTGAGTCTGCTGAAGTGCATGCCTGCCACAGGTGCTACTTAGCAGTGTCAGTTCTTTCCCAGAAGCAAGTTCATGTTTCTGTGTTTGTGTGGGGTTGTGTTGTTGGGTTTTTTTCCCTGCTGTTTTTTTGTTTGTTTTGGGGTTTCAATTTGATGTCTCACAGTTGAAAATTGACTTATTTTGGATGGATAGTGTAGTGATCAGTCTTCATTGTTCAGATAGCCATTAAACATATGTAGAAAAAGCAGGTTTTGCTAAAATCCTGACAAGCTGCCGTGTTGTGTTGCTCAAACACCTGTTCTGAAGCAAAGTCCTTCACATACCTGATTCTACTAAGTCTGGTGAAAATCAGTAGGCATTAGTAGGCTCATAAATTAGTGTTCCTTTTTATATGTGCTCTTCACTAGTGGAAAGCAGGTGACGCTGCTTTACTCGCATGAAAATTAGCAACGCTCTTACTCTAACTATTGCTGCTTCAAGGAAAAATCTCTCTCCTTTTTCACAGGCAGACTTCAGAAGAAAGTAATTGGCAGTGCACATTATACTGTAACTGTGAGTTCAGACATACTTGGTGTGCATTAAAAAGACAATGGTGTAGATTAGTTTGAGGGTATAATACATATCAAAATTGCTCTATACAGATACCAGAATATTAAATAAAAGGAAAAGGCTTCATAAAGTCTCATATAATCCCTCTTGACATGGGTATATGAGCAGGTATTCAGGTTTTTTTCCTTTAAGTATGCTGATATGATTAAATTTAACTTGACACCGGTGATGTACTATATCATGTGATTGTAATATTTAAAAGAAAAACCACTTTTCTGATTGAATACCTACTAGCTATCAATTTCTGTGTAGCAGTATCTAATCTGAATGTCTTTCGCAGCCAGAGCGCTAACGCATTTGCTGTGTTCTCCATCTCCCTTTGTGCACACTCAGCAAATACTGAACCGTCTCAGTAATTTTCGATCTCTTACTTAATGTAGTGTCCCAGTGTAAAAGACAGCCGGTTCCCAGGGATTAAATGTGGTTTGCAGTATATCACTCTCCTCTCCCAAAACAGTCTGTGTAGATGCGTGTTTTCCCTAATTCTAGAGCTTGGATGCTGTGGCTGTTACACATGCTGCTGCCCTGTGCAAACACAAATGCTCTGTTGGATGTGGTTGCTGCAAATTAGCCGTATGCTTCTGGTAAATATGCCAAAGTTTTTGTTTGGCTGTTTCAGTTTTGAAAATACCTTTCCTTCCACTAGCACTTACACACAGTGACACCACATAAATGAGAATGATCATTTGTACCCAGTCTCAACCTCTGCTATTTTAAAATAATGTACTATTTTCTGGCTTTTAGGCTTAACACAATGAAGCACCTATGGCATGAGTCAGAGGCCAGCTTTACAGCAGTATTTACTACCACTTCTGTACCTTCAGCCTTGTGAATAAGGGCTAGTAAAGAAGAGAAGAGGGTAGAGAGAAACAATATAGATCTCCAGATTTGGGAGCAGTGTTGGGCTCTATCCTGCTGATGGGAAATTAAAACACAAAGACAAGTTGGCTGTTCCTTCCGTAATTACAGAAGCTTTTTAGAGGCTTAGCAAAGTTACCAATCAGTATAGTCAGTGAAAGTCTTTCCAGTGCTATAGGAGCTATTAAACAATTTTATTCATTTTCTTCATAGCTGCAGATACATCTGTGATTCTGTAATCATATGTTTTTGTCTATTTCCAGTCACTTGTGGCATTCACCAGTGTTAAGAAATACATTTTGCATTGCATTGGCAAATCTTATCACCGTGTTTATCTCATTAGTGGGAAGAGCTTTACCTTTCTTCAGTAATGTGTCTTAGTTTGCTAACGATAAACACTGTTGGAGTAAACAGTTACTTGTTAATGTTGTAACAGCATCTTAACATGAGCATTAACTAAAGTACACAAATGATCTCAGTGATAAACAAGCATAGCAAAGTGTAGCTGAGGCAGGAAGCCAATCTGTCTGTTCCATGTGCCCAATGATATTTTGATAGTCTTTTTAATCTTAGAAGTAAATAACATCAGAGCTCATGTTCCATCATTTTATTTCAGTGCCAAAAAAAATGAATGCTGCTTTAACTGGTATCAAACAAGATGGCATTGCTGTGTTAGTTGGCCATTGCAGCTCAGGTCATCTGTGTTCCATCCTAAATAACAGAATGATGGAAATTTTAAAACAGAGATGGAAAAGGGGCATTGTCTGAGAGCAATGATAAAGTGAACTGGCTTGTAAAGCGGCTCGGTGTACTTTGATGCTTGCCAATAAATAGCCAAAGAGGCATGATCTTCAGTCAGCTTTGCTGCTTAAGATGCCTTATGGCATTACAGTCTTAGTTCTCTTACTAGCTGGCTATGCTCCTTGTTTTATTTCAGCAGAGCTGAGTAATGATCATCCCATTTGTGATACTGGAACTGGGACCTGCTTCACATCTAATGAATGAACTGTGGTTATTGTGGTACTGCCCTAGAAAATGATTCAGCATGAGGGATTGTGAAGAGAAATGTCCCATTTCTTTTCTGAAGCTAAATCACAGCTCATCAGTACAAGATTGTGTCCCTGGTTAAAAGAGGTCATCCAGAGTGTTCAGTTCAAAGAGATGGCATGCCACTGTGCTCGGATAACTGTTGCTGCCCTTCAGTCTTCCTGTCTGATGTTGCTGGCTCTGTTCCTGCAGCCTTGTGTTGCTGCACATCTGAGTGTCCAGGGCAAGCTGCAGGTCGCTGCAGTAATTCAGTGAGAACTGAACAGTGAGAGCACTGCACCTACTTGCAGTCCTGCTTTCTTGGTTCTCTGTATGTAGTTTGTGACTGATCACTCAGTCTGCCCAGTGTTTGTTTGTACATAAAAAATAACTAATTTGGTACATACAAAACGGTCACATGGGTTTTTTGCCAGAAAAAAAATATGGCCTTCAAGCAAGTTGCCTCTGCATTTCTGTAGGCTGACTGCTTTCTATGGCTGACAAAGCTGGTATATATATTGCTATGTTTTGTGGTATGGTCATTAGAAAACCAACTTACAAAGCAGTTAATTTAATGTACTCTGGACAAGGCAGCTTCTGTAAATTGGGAATAAGTTTGTGTCATTATTAACCTCAGCTAGATTAAATTACCTGCTTTAGACGCTTAAAAATACACAACAGAAACAAACCAAACAAAAACCATCTCTATCCAGTCCCAGTCTCCTGAGAAATGTTTGGAGTAAACAGCATTTGAGATGTTGAATTCTACTTGCAAGAAATCTTAAATATATTATTTTAGCTACCTTGCAAGGGTTTCTCAGACTTCCAGAAATTATCTAACTGTCAAAACTCACTCACCTGCAACTGGATGCGATTGCTGTTCTGTTCCCCTCTGCAGACTAATCTTGTGCAGTGTTCAATCCTTCACCAAATAAGGTGGCATTTGGAGAAGCTTTTTGACTCAGATTCTGGATATACTTATGCTTGTGTGTGAGCTCCAAGGTAGGAATAGTCTCAGTGGAATCTAGAAGAAAGGCTTACAATGTGTTATACAGAGTTGTGTCAAGACCAGACATCGTTTTGCTCCATACATAAGCATAGTTTGTCGCCTGGGCTAGCGTGCCTGGCCTCTCAGAAGCATTAATACATCCTAGTAAAATAATCTTGCCAACACATCCCTGCTGCTTCCAGTGCTTAAGCTATGAATCATATTTTTGTAGTTTTAAAGGAATGCCCAGTGGTTCTGCCTTTGCAGGCTACGTGGTTGCAGTGCATGTTTCTTTCCTGTCATGCACAACACGAGTTGTGGCAGCTCTGGGATCTGTGTTAGCTGGATTCTTAGAACAGATTGATGTTTTCACAGTTCTCCTGCAGAGGTCTGTAATTAACCACTTGGTTAACCACTTGCCTTCATTCTTGCAAATTTAAGATAAGGTTATTAAGAAATGGTTTCTCAGGACAAAATCTCTTATATAGTATAATATATAAGATATATAATATCTCTTATATAGTATAATATATAAGAGATATATATATATATATATATATATATATATATATATATATCTTATATAGTATAATATATGCCTGCTGCTTTGTCCTCTTTCTCCAGCTCTCATTGATTGTTTCTTCAGTGCATTAACCTCTCCCATCTCATGTCACAATTCTTTGTGAACTGATTGGGAACTCATCCAGCTTTATAAGTCCCATATATTCAATCAGTATTTCAGTTTAAAAAGAAAAAGAAATTGTCTAACTGAAAAATAAGAAAATGAATGTATTAGCTTTCCTAGAATTCATCTTTAGGAGGTGGCAGTGATTTTTCAGTAAATATATGAAATAGAATAAAGCTTCATTTCAGTAGAAACATTGCAGATAAAATTAGAAAGCTTGCATGCCTGTAGTAGTTGTTGTTTTAGAGGTGGTGCAGAAGGCAGAGAGACATACTCCTGTCTTTGGAGATGTATTTGCCAAGGGAGTTTTTCTCCATATGATGAAAATGGTGGCATTTGGCAAAAATAAAGACATGTCATATTTCATAATATTAATTTGCATTGTTTGTGAAACTGTTTTTGTCTCTTGTGCACTCTAGTGATTGCTATTTCCATACTGCTCCAGCTGTGGATTGAACAAATGTAAATATATTTTTCTAAGAAAACATCTGAAAGAATTGAGATGTCGTTTCTTGAGGAGAGAAAGCAGACATGAAGTTGTAGCTAGTTTTGTTCCTGTCAGTAAATCCTATATGAGGAAAGCCATCAAATAGGATGAAAGTATAAAATCCATTTTGAAGCTATTCTGCTACTGCTGAAACCTCATGGATTCATGGAATAATTTAGGATGGAATGGAACTTCAGAAGCTATCTAATCCCAACATCCTTTTAAAATTAGGAATAACTACACAAATCAAGTTCCTCATAGTATCATAGTATCAGTCAGGGTTGGAAGGGACCACAAGGATCATCTAGTTCCAACTCCCCTGCCATGGGCAGGGACACCCCACACTAGATCAGGCTGCCCAGAGTCTCATCCAACCTGGGCTTAAACACCTCCAGGGACGGGGCCTCGACCACCTCCCTGGACAACCCATTCCAGGGCTTCACCACTCTCATGGGGAAGAACTTCCTCCTCCCCTCCAGCCTGAATCTCCCCACCTCCAGCTTCATTCCATCCCCCCTAGTCCTATCACTACCTGAGATCCTGAGAAGTCTCTCCCCAGCCTTCTTGTAGGCCCCCTTCAGATACTGGAAGGCCACAATGAGGTCACCTCGGAGCCTTCTCTTTTCCAGACTGAACAGCCCCAACTCTTTCAGTCTGTTCTCATAGGTGCTCCAGCCCTCTGCTCATCCTTGTGGCTCTTCTGTGGATGCCTTCCAGCACATCCATATCCCTCTTGTCATAGGGACTCCAGAACTGGACGTAGTACTCCAGGTTCTCATGGGCTCATCCAGTTGAGTTTTGAAAGTTTCTAAGACACCACAGCCTCACTGAGCAGCATGCTCCTGTGCTTAACTTCCCTCATATCCATTGCATTATTATTTATGGCCCACTAGAATTTAGTTTTTTTGTAACTTTTGGTGGTTGCTTCTTGTTTTATCATTCTACAGCTCTGATGAAGGTCTGGTTCTATCTCTGTAACCATCTGTTATGTTGACGATGAAGTTGTCTGTTAGCCCCCTCTTGTGCAGACTGTGCTAAACCAGTTCCCTCAGCCGCCCTTCAAGTGCCCCAGCCCTCCAGCTGCCTTACAACCACCAGTGAACACTCCAGTTTGCAAGACCTCCTGTCCTGGTGGGCTCCATACTGGAGCCAGTGTTCAGTTACTGCCTCATGTGTGCTGTTCAGGGAGGGATGGTCTCTTTCCTCGACTCGTAGACAATCCTTTTTCTGATGCAGCCCACTGTGCAGTGATCTTTCTCGTCTCAAATGCTGACTGCCACTTTGTACCTAACTTCACATTGACGGGAGCCGTCAGATCCTTTTCTTCAGAGCTGCTCCCTTGCCAATCCATCCACAGCCTGTACCAGTGCATGGGGTTATTCTGTCCCAAGAGCAGGACTTTGATCAGGTTCTTGTCAACCCATTCCTTTGTCTTCTCAAGACCCTGGTATCTTCTGTTTGCTGCCATGTGTGAAGTTGCATTCTGACACTTCATACAAGTCTTTTGTGAAGATATTCCATTGATTTGGACCTGGTCTTAATGCCCAAGGGATGATACATACAGCTGACTGTCACTTGCACTTCTAAATACTGGCTGGTACTCTCTTTTAAGGGCAGTGCCCTGGGAAGGTTTATATGTTTGTATGCATCCTGACAGGCGATGGCTCAGTTGGTAGTGCATTAAGACCCTTAATGGGAAGGTTGTGAGTTCAAGCCTGCAGTGGGCAGTAGTGTCCTCCCTACTCTAGTCGTGAGGTCTGTGGTGACAGGTTGGACTCTGATCTTTGAGGTCCCTTCCAACCTTAGGAATACTGAATGTTGACTATCCAGTCCTCCTTTCTTTCATTTTTGTTGTTTTTTTTTTTAATCTTCTGTTTGGTTAAGGTGATGCTGCATCATCTTTGTCAGTATGCTTCAGTAAAGTGTGAAATAAGATTTAGGTGGACTTTCCTATGTTGGCTTGTGAGAAAGGACAAGCTCCTTTTATACCTTTATTTTGAAACATTTTGTGAATCAGTTCTCTTTGTGGAAATGAATTATAGATGCATCTGCTGAGTGCTCCAGATTCTCTTGCTATGTTGGTTTTCAGGCCATTTTTGGAGACTTGTGTTACCAAAAATGGGATGCAAAAATATTTTCATGTATTAAGAAAAAAAAGAAAAGTAGTGGTTGATGGACTAAAAGGTTGAGCTGCAGTTAACAAGATCTGTTTAATATGTGTGAAAGTCAGCTGGGGCAAATGAGGGGCAGGCAGGAAACTTCAGTTAAAAAAGGGGGGGGGGGGGATGGGGGAGTGGGAAGATTTAGGTGGCAATGTGGAAGCAAAGCAAATCAGTGTGAAAGTCATGTCCATTTGGGCCTTTGGAAATATCAGGAGAAAGATTGTCGTGTAGGACAAGGAAAGCTAGTGTAATAAATCACAGTGTCATAAAAGTAGTGGCAAGTTTCAGCAGTGGCAATTGGAAAGAATGAGGGTGTCAGAGGGAATGCTTTATTCCTATGTATCTATACATCCGTAATGCTATGTGCTGTTGAATGCAGGCAGGAATTCAGACTAGGGCTTAGTTTTGCTAAGTTGTTTGCCTCCTTCTGATAAATGCAAGTAAATGTGTATTACCTTCCTATTTTGCAGGGGGTGTGTTTGTTTGCTTTCTAAATCTGAATTTGGCTCTGTAGTGAACCTTCTGAAAAAGAGAGGTGGCGGGAGAATTCATTTTGTGTGATTGCAGAAGCAAATGATCTGAGTCAAGTGGCCTGGTCAGATAATTAAGCTACAGCAGAGAAAGCTCACAGAGTCAGTCAGTTGTGATTATCGGTCCAGTGTGGTTGGGTGTCTGATTCCTCCTGAAAAATTTGAAGTGGCTGCTTTTATTATCATTAATTGAGGAGCACCAGCAACAGATCTGGAAGAATTACACTGCCACTTTAAAGGAATAGAGCATATTTCAGCTGGAATACAAGCTCAGTGATGAATAGATGGCTGTTTATCTGCTCTCCTGCCCACCCCTTAGAAACTGAATATCTGTAAGAATAATTCCCATGTTAAGTGTCTGCCCTGTCACTGGGTTTTAGTGTCTGTAAGCAGTCCATACCAGTGGCAATAAAAGTGCTGTCTGTATTTTCTTAGCTTGTTTTGTGTTTTTCTGTTGTTTTTAGTTTGGTTTTCTGTTTTGTTTTGGGTTTGTGGTGGATGGGCTCTTTTTGGGGGGTGTTGTTTGGTTTTGTTTGTGGGTTTTTTTGTTTTGTTTTGGGTTTTATGCTGTTGTTTTGTTCTTGGGGTTTTGTTGCCATTTTTTGTTTTCCTTTCCTACATGACTCAATTCAAAGTTTAATTATTTTAAGACTACCATATAATCTAGGAGAACTCCTTTAACAGTGAATCATTAAGTCGCTTGGAGTGCCTCACAGAGCTGAACCTTGGAAGCATTTCTGAAATATTTCCCCAGCTAAGCAAGAGGGATGTCATGAAATGAAACAAAAAAAGAAAGCAGTCTTTCATTTGTATTGAGAGATAAAGTGCATTTAATCTAAGCCAGGCTACTGCAGTATTGATAATTTACTTGTGGAGTTCAACAGTTTTAAAATAGAAGTCTTATTGGTATTAACTCTAGCACATGTAGGATGAGGATGGGACAGAAGCGCAGATGTTGCTGTACATCGGAGCCAAAGCTCTGGCAGTCGGGGCAGGGAGGGGAAGCTGTGACTTTGAATACAGCCCTCTTAGTCCTAAACCAAAAATGTTCAGCTTACATAGTAGCATTTCTAATGTTTTTTTAAACAGCCATTAATGTAGTCAAGCTGTGTTTTTTCTTCTTCTGTGTGCAATCATCTGCTCAGTGGTGCACTCTATAACTAGGAGAAGGAGGCAGAGGAGTGGCCTGCTGTGATTGATGGGGCGAGGCCCAGCAAACTGGAAGAGTCCCATCTGGATTAGGTTTTGGGAGCAGTCAGATGTTGAGAGGGAGGTCAGTAAGCCTTGCATTAGCTCCCCCTCCTTCAACACCCCTATCATCCACACTCATGCACGCGTTCCATTGCTCACACGCCCTCGTCCATAATTGATGCTTGCTTTGGGCAGATGCTGTATGGCCTGGGACTAGAGCAGCTGCTAAGTTTATGGAGAATAAAGAGAGCAGGATGGTACAGCAGGTATTTGCACTTTTATTTTCACTCACAACTCTTGATTTTAGTCAAGCCAGGCATTTCTTTTAACCAGCTGACCCACTGCATGCAAGCCTTCTAATCCATGCTTTTGTTGCTTAAGTCTGAAGGAGGGCAAAAGACGGTGGTGATTGTGTATCTCTGCTGTGCTTGATACATCTAACAGAGCTGTTCTTATAACCAGCAGGTTTAGAGAGTAATGTTGCATTTGTCTTCTTTGTTTCTGTGCCCTGAGGATATGACGCAGTTGGGCTCATTTAACTACAGTACAAGAGGCTTTCTCTAAATGTGAAATATCTCTTGCCAAAGAAGCAAAATGCACCAAACAGAAAATAGAGTAAAACAAACAATAAACTATTAGTTAGACTTTCAAATGCAGGCAGGCAGAAAGGTTTTCATTGAACACATTCTTGTGCTGCAAATATGTTTTTAAAAAGGAACGCTGCATAAGTAATGCTTTCTGTGCTCTGCCTTTTGTGTACAAACATAACAAGCTTGCTTTATTATGTTGTGACACTTTTCATGCATTCCTTAATAATGAAATCCTTTCAGAACAGAAGATGCTGAAAAGGCATGGTGAGATCTGAGCATTTTAAATTCTGAGCTTTTCTTCAAATGCAGTACTATATGTGGTATAGGAGCATGTTCACTTACCTACCAGAATGCTTGCTTCTTTTTTTTTTCCTCTTTAGAGTTCAACATTCAACCAGAAAGCAATAAATTTGATTTTATACACTGCCACGTAAAGCATATTTTTCAGCTGAAATGTGGTTTTCATTAAAACTCAGGCCAGAACATTTAGCAGAGCCTGACTGTCTGCCATCCTTTGTTCTTCTTTCTGTTGCCAACAACTACTTTATTAAAAACCATGCACAAAGTGAGCATTAAGGGGTCATTTAATCTTTAAAGATACTTGGAACTGAGTCTTAAGGGACACCTTCTGTTCAGCCTCTCATGCCTAGGTTGTATTAAGTGATGTCTGTGCACTGTCAGTTGCAGTTTTGAGTTTAATACCCGAGTTCATGGGCTAATTTAAGATCAATATTTCCTGTTGCTTTTAGGGCCATTTCATATTTTCAACTTAATGTATTAGATCTGTGATTTCCTTTATTCACTTTAGTTCGCTGTATTTGAAAGAGCACCATAAAGGGACATTTTAGGTCCCATTAAAAGAGATTTTTTTTTTTGGCTCTTTAAAATCTATTCAAATATATTGGACTCTGTAGTCTGAGGATTGCCATCAACCACATGTATATACAAACGTTTTAGGGGGCACTGCAGTGTTCTTGATATACGTTCATAATCTAAACATGAAACTATTGGCTTGATAGCTGTGTAAGTAGTGAAGAACATGCTTGTACATGGACACATTGCCTTACAGTACTGTGCTGAATTAATTGTGACTTGTTCATGCTCATTTTAAAGGCTAGGACAGGATACAGTAGATACTGATTTTTAAAATAGAAACATGTCAGATTTACTGTTGCTAGCATTTTAAACTTATGGCCTACAGTGTGCAAGGATAATTTCTTTAGTGTTCCTCACCTCAACCACCTAAGGAATGCATGGTGCCTGGGCTGACTGTCTTGTAGGCAGTTTTCCACTCTAAGCAAGGGGGAGTGTGGGGGGTGTGTGTGTTTGTTTATGGCAAGGCTTTAAATCCCTGAATAATGTAGAAGGGTTGTGTGTATATATATATATATATATACATACAAACAAAACCCTGATTCTTTATTGTTTGCCTCTTGAGAGGTTCTCAGTTATAAATAAGCCATCCAGATGTCAGCAATACTGAAGGAGGCAGAAGCAGCTCAGCAATGTGAAGGTGCTGGAATTGCCAGTGTAGTTTGTAATTTTGTGATCAATCTAAAAAGTGAACCATTTGGAGTTGCTGGTAAAATAATGTAGAAGTTCAACCCTCTTAATTAAATATTAGCTGTAATTAGCACTAAGTGTGAATGCTTTGAATATTAATTAGGGTCTCGTGGAACTGCTGTCAATGTTAATGAGAAACAGTGGGGTCTCAGCAACATCTGGTTTAGGAGTGGAGGTGGTATAAAAACCTTTAGATCAAATGCACCTGGACATTAGCCTGTAGTCCCTTTGTCCCTTTTTTAACAGTTGCTGACTCTAATGCCATGTTTAGCATCTGACATGAAGGAATAGTTTAAAGACCAACAGTAACCAGCTACTGTGTTTCCAAGCCATCACAGTAAAAATGCTTATATAGGCAGAAGTTTGATTTGTTCATTCTTCCTACTAGCTGAAGTCCTTCCTGAAAAAGTTGATTAAAAAATTTAAGATCATCTGCTTCCCCTATAAGGTTTAAAAACACCTCCTTAACATTTAATAAATGTCTCTGCTGTAGTCTAGTCATTACTGAGCTTTACTTCATCTGGATTTTGCTTTATTTAATAGTGAAAACATGAGGTAAGAGAAATGAGAACTAGACCTTGCCATTTTTATATAAGAGGCTATACATATACATTTACAAGACTTTTTAACCAGCACTGAAATTTAGACAGGGCAAATTTCATTGCAGCATTACCCTTGGAATGGTTATACATGAACACAAATGAAACTTACTGACTTCACCCTGTGAAGTGAGTAAATGTCACCATTTTCCTTTTAAAAATGGGTGAATGAAGCAATGTAAACAACTTGCTCAAGGCCATACACTAAAATAGTAACAAAGATGGGATTAAGATTATGGAGAGTTTGATTGCTGATATAAAGTTCTAATCTTTTAGGACACAATGCCTTTTACAAAGAGTTTAATTTTCCTCCTAAGCCTGTCGTGTACCAGTGCTTATTCCTGTGATGGGATTTTGCAAATTCTTATAAGGTCTTGAGTTTAGGACAAGCTCAGGTCAAAGAACTGATGTGTAGATTAGTTGAAATTGGCTGAAAATGTCCTTAAGTACAGAGAGTGTCTTTCATTCATCCAGCCTGTTTTGAAATAAGAAAATTAAGGACTGATGAGCACAAATAACCAAAGTCCCTACAACAGACCTGTGAATGTGTATGTGAACGTAATTCATTGGGAGGGGAGAATGACAGAGTATTTTAAAGATTAAAGTTTTACTCAAATACTAATTTTTACCTTAATTGATATTTAGAGGAATAAAATTATCTTGTAAATCATCTCATCTGTATTTGGGGTGGTCTCTGTACTAGTGGCCTTTAATGCTGTATCATCTACAGCATCATGGTTTGAGCATCTTTTGTATAGACTCTGAAAGGTTGTCCTATATATTTCCCCCTCTAGAATTAGTACTATTTGGTATAAGCAGAGCATTTAGTGAGGAGTCTTTAAGTGATAAATTAACATTCTTGGTGATCCTTTTTTGCTATCAGTCAGAAAGGTGAATCTGTCTACAGAGAGATGAGAGCATTTGTTTTCAAATGTATAACTTTTTGTAGTATGGAAGGGGAAGTACTTTTGCCTTCACATTTAAAGCCTTTAAAGTTCTTAGAATTGTCTCTTTGGACAGCCTACAATATGTACTTTTTCTGTTAAGATTTTGAACTGATGCATTTTTTTTTTATTCAGAGGTTTATTATTTTGATTTTATTTATCGTATTTATTTGTTTTATTTTGCATTTGTGGCATGCAGCTGCTCAGTACTGCGTTCCTAAAAGCATTTCTGAATGTCTCATAGAGTATGATTTCAGCTAAGTATTTTCAGTCTGCAGTTATGTAAGCAATACACCCCCAAATCCTGCTCTGTGTGTAGATTGCATATGTTGTCTGAAAATGGTGTGTCAGAATGGCTCGCAGCCTGTGGGCTAACATCAGAGCTCTGGGCTGGCAGTTGCTCTCAGTAGCCTTTGAAATTAAACTGAGCTTTGTCCCTCTACATTGTCTTGAGTTGAGGCAATGGCTCTGGGAGATTTCACTAGCTTTCCCCAGTTAAGGAATAATCTATGGTTATCCAGAGAACAGCACGTTTATCTAATGATAGTGAGATTAGCACAATGGATTTCATTCCAATAAGCTATTTTTTTTTCTCCTTAAGAAATAATCACTGTGCCGTTTTCAGGCCAGCAGTCCTAGCAGAATACTGTCATCACCTTCTGTGTTACATGGTCAGGATCATGGCTTATTTTATCTCACACCACATTTATTCTTCCTTTTTTCTTTTTTTCTTTTTTTTTTTTTTTTTCTCCTTTGATTTTCACAGGGTAATCAGGAAGCTACAGCACCTCCTGACACAATGGCACAGCCTTATGCCTCAGCCCAGTTCGCTCCACCTCAGAATGGTATCCCTGCAGAATACACAGCCCCACATCCTCATCCAGCTCCAGACTACACAGGCCAAACCACTGTTCCAGAGCACACGTTAAACATGTACCCTCCTGCTCAGACACACTCCGAACAGAGTGCAGCTGACACAAATGCACAAACTGTCTCCGGCACAGCCACAGTAAGTCAAGGTTACACCTATTTTAAAGCAGTATGTTTCAAGTTATGTGTGTATTTATTGACTGTCATTTTTCCTACCTTACACTTAATAGTTTTACACTTAATTTGTGCTAGGCTTACTCACCATTTCAAGGTTGAACATCTTGTCAGTTAATCATTGAACTTGGAGAATACCATTTTGTCACTTTTGGAGTGTCTTAGTAAGTGTGGGAGAAAATGTAGTTTATTTTCTTTACAATGAGAGTGGTAAAATAGTGGAGCAGGCTGCCCAGGGATGTGGTTGAGGCACCATCCCTGGAGACATTCAAGATCAGACTCAATGTGGCCCTGGGCAGCCTGATCTAATTGGAGGTGTCCCTGCTGACTGCAGGGTTTTTGAGCAAGATGACCTTTGAGAGTGCCTCCCAGCCCAATGCAATCTGTGAATCTGTGTAAAATGATTAATAGCAGGCCCAGGAATCATATAATAAACTTTGAGTAAGTCCAGTGTGGAAAAACATTGTAAAAGAGTGTTTGTAAGCATTCATTTGGGGGCAAAACCAAACAAAAATCAAAACACGGAACCACAAGAACACCAAACCAGACTAATTTTGTTTGGTTTAGTGATCTCTGGGTTTTCAACACTTATAAGTAGCTGCTCATCAAAATGCTTGTTGAACAATAGTGTACTAAAATTACTTGTGGACCTGTGTGACTGAGTATTGAGAAGAGCATGTTGGTAATGCTGTGTTTCCTAGAGAGAGATTGTTTATGCAGCCCTTACCAAAGGTGTGTGTGGATCTGTGCTCACTAGAGCAGAAATGATAGACTGTTCCATTTAATTTATATATGAAGTTCTGAAATGTCATGAATTATGCAAGAGACTCCTCAGATGGCCCTACCTTGTAATTTAAGCTACAAATTTCACACATTGATAGTTGAGTGCTTCTGTCTTAATTCTAGACTGGGACCCAATACATCGGGTATCAACAGCTGGCATCCACCTGTGTTACACGTGTAGGATCTAGCACAGAGCAAGCAGCATACTCCAAATGGAGCATTCACTCGACACAGCTCTACTATCTGTCCTCACCCTTGCTGCTGCCATACTCCATACCTCATCTTACTTGCCCATCCTCCCCTGGCATGTATCCAACCTGAAAAGTTCCATGCATTAGGACAAGAGAAAAGGGAAAGCACCTTCCCTTAAATGAGTCGTTCTGCAGATTTATGTTTATTGCCATGCCATTTTTTTTTTTTTTAACATAGATAGAAGAAAGAAAAGCAATGGCAAATGCACAAGAGAATACTGCTTAATATTATCATGGAGCTGTCTGTGTGGATTAATTACACAGTTGTGTGATTTTTGGTTGGTTGGTCTTGGTTTTGGACTTGGTAATATTTTGTTGCCCTAATTGATCCTTGGCACTAGTAGTGGGAGAAAGTTTAAGAGTATCCTATTTGCTTACATTTCATAGTATTCTCTGCAGCTCTACAGTGTCCCTTCTTGATTAATTTCTTCACAGCATTCACTTCCTCCTCCTTTCCAGCTTTTAAAATTTTCTTCCAAAATAGTTTTGGGTTATTGTGAAACTTGTGTTATAGTCCATTGCCATTGGCTTAGAGCAAGGACCCTAGGCTGAAGAGATACTCTGTAAGAGACTGGGTATACACTAACAATATAGTCTTTCCTACTCTCCCTGTCTCATTCCCTTTATACTTCACTTTTTTCCTTCCTCTTTTGACCACTGCTGTACACTGAGCAGTCCCCTGCGCTGCCCAGCTTAGCCTTTTTGTCTTTTCAATCCACTGGTCTTTTTGCTGTTCAGTTCTGAAGTAAAGGACTGTCAGTGCTAAACTCAATGGGAAACACCTGTCAATGCCAGTGTGACAGCAGCTCAGCCCTCACCATTTACTGCTTCCTTTTCATTTGCTGTGGTTCTTTGCCCCTTTTTGATTTTTCAGTTTGAAGAAGTGTTAGTCTCTATCAGAAAAGTCAGGTTTGTGTTTTTCCAACATTTTCCATGGCAAAAGCTGATGAAAAGAACTAAGTTGGATTGTCTGCAATGCACTTATCTTCTTCAAGCACTCTATTCAATCCCAGCTCTTGCAAATCCAGTGATTCCCTTGAAAGTTTCTGCTTCTGATATACTAATAGGCTTTATTGTTACTTCGCTTTGAATCCTTTGCTATCTGCTGCTCTTACTTCAATTTTGCCTTCCCAACGTCCAACTTATATTTTACCTGTCATAGGCTTTTTCCCTTCTGGTTCTACTTGGAGTGAATTTCCATTGTCTGAAGCCTCAGACTTCCATTCTGGTAACCTTTTGTATTTGGGGTGTGCAGTGTAGTTATTCTTGTCACCTTGTTTCTTTTCTTGCAGATGAAGGTGCATAACTGTTTCAAGCAGCTCCCACACAGTTTGTAAAGAATTAGCTTTCCTTATTTATGACTTCAGGGTATTTTTGAGAAAGTGTTTGGTTTGGTTTGGTTTTTAAAGATTATGGCTTTGATGGTTTGGTTTGGTTTGGTTTGTTTTCTCTCTAAATTGCGATGTTATATTGACAGCTGTGGATACTGTTCCTCCCTCGAGAACAATACATTGAAAGTACAAGTTTACAAGAAGTATATCTCTATGGCTTTACATTGTTCAAAGTAGCCTTGATATCTAACATACAAGCTCACCTACTACTTGTGCAAACTTGCAGTCCAATATTGTTTGCACAATTTAATTATGGGAACGTAGATCTAAAATCTTGGTTTGCTGTCTCATTGCCATTGCATTCAGCACACTGTAGAGACATTATAAATAGGTAAATGCACGTGGGTCGCAGGTAGGTTTGACATGGGCTTTGCAATATTGTGAGGGTCCAGCTATGTGTCTCTCTCTCTAGGCTTAATAATACAAGCTTTTATTATGAAATACAGCTTCAATAGCACTGTGTCAACATTGTAACTGCGTGTGATCTTTTTTGTGGGAGGAAAGAAAACAGTTTTTTTCCATTTCTAAATAGCTTTCTGAATAGTTGGATTCCAGTCTTAAAGAATTTTAAATGGAATTGATTTGGGGACATGGTGGGACATTTGTTCTGTAGGATTCAATAGTTTTACACAGGTTTCCTGTCACTAATAGTCACTTGATCATTCATTCACAAAAGGGCACTGTTGTGATTAATGTAGGTAAGACAAGCATGGAGGCAAGACCAATTTTGGAATCTTCTTAATTCAGTTACATGTTTATGGGCATGTGAGGCTGGATATACCACTGCAAATGGATCTTACCAGTTTGATATGTGAAGCTAGTAAACTTCAGAACAATTACCAAATTTGTAGAACTACTACTAGAAGTGATTTACCCTTATCTGTGAAGGACTTAATCCATGCTGAGGTTAAACACAAACCCTGTCTTTCTCTGTGTCTCCCTGTTTCTTTTTGTCTAGTGTGACTTAAACCCAAATAAAGATCTAAATAACAAAAATCAAAATTACAATGTCCCATTTAACTTCTCTTGAATTCTTTACTGCAACACTCTGTGATCCTGGCCCAGCAGGAACCACTGTCGGTGTCCCTGTTTGCTGCAAAGTGAACTAAATTCCAATCATCCCTCTTATTAGAGGTTTGCAGTTTTGTGCATGGTAGAGCTTATTAATATAGGATAGGATAGGATAGAATAGAATAGAATAGAATAGGCCAGGTTGGAAAAGACCCTTGAGATCATCAAGTCCAACCTATCATCCAACACCATCTAATCAACTAAACCATGGCACCAAGTGCCTCACCCAGTCTCTTCCTAAACACCTCCAGTGATGGTGACTCCACCACCTCCTTGGGCAGCCCATTCCAATGGCAAATCTCTCTTTCTGTGAAGAACTTCTTCCTAAAATCCAACCTAAACCTCCCCTGGTGCAGCTTGAGACTGTGTCCTGTTGTTCTGTTACAGGTTGCCTGGGAGAAGTGGCCAACCCCCACCTGGCTATAACCACCCTTCAGGTAGTTGTAGAGAGCAATAAGGTCTCCCCTGAGCCTCCTCTTCTCTAGGCTAAGCAACCCCAGCTCCCTAAGCCTCTCCTTGTAGGACTTGTGCTCGAGGCCTTTCCCCAGCCTCATTTCCCTTCTCTGGACAGGTTCAAGTGTCTCAATGTCCTTCTTAAACTGAGGGGCCCAGAACTGGACACAGTACTCAATGTTTGGCCTGACCAGTGCTGAGTACAGGGGCACAATGACTTCCCTGCTCCTGCTGGCCACACTGTTCCTGATACAGGCCATTATGTCACTGGGTTTCTTGGCAAAAGTCTATATACTTGATTTCCATATGAGTAAAATCTTTAGGCTGCAGTAGAGGTTTCCTGTGTTTCCTTTGATAATTCAGAGCCTTTCAAAATGGTGTAAAGTACTAGCAAGCCAAAAGGACAGTGCTTGAAACCCACTTTGAGTCAGCATGTGACGTTACTGAATATGACCTTACAGAATGTGCAGCATTTTTTGAATGCAAGGAAAGCAGAAGGCTCCAATCAGAAGCAAATGTTTGATTTTCTTGGATTAAAAGATTTTGTTGAGAACTTTATAGGAAGGGATCCTTTTTTTTTTTTTTTCTTCCTTTTGGATTTTCCTTTTTAGAACAAAATATTGCAGGAACTCTTTCATGCCTTGACTTACTCCAGGGAGCACACATAATATCTGAATATAATGCTCCAAGTGGCTGTTGTCATTTGTAGCACTGACTTTCAGTGGACCTGTTACTGACTTGGGCATATACCCTGTCAAAAACCTCCTCTTTTCCTCTCCTCTTTTCCTCTCCTCTTTTCCTCTCCTCTTTTCCTCTCCTCTTTTCCTCTCCTCTTTTCCTCTCCTCTTTTCCTCTCCTCTTTTCCTCTCCTCTTTTCCTCTCCTCTTTTCCTCTCCTCTTTTCCTCTCCTCTTTTCCTCTCCTCTTTTCCTCTCCTCTTTTCCTCTCCTCTTTTCCTCTCCTCTTTTCCTCTCCTCTTTTCCTCTCCTCTTTTCCTCTCCTCTTTTCCTCTCCTCTTTTCCTCTCCTCTTTTCCTCTCCTCTTTTCCTCTCCTCTTTTCCTCTCCTCTTTTCCTCTCCTCTTTTCCTCTCCTCTTTTCCTCTCCTCTTTTCCTCTCCTCTTTTCCTCTCCTCTTTTCCTCTCCTCTTTTCCTCTCCTCTTTTCCTCTCCTGCTTGTCTCTTAATTTAACTCCAGAGTTCTTTTTAGTGAGAGAAAAGGACATCATCTTGCTTTTTTCTTTTTTTTTCTTGAATTAACTAACAAGCACTTTGGAAGTTGCAATTAGGGAGAGGAGAATGTTCTGATATTGTTTTTACTTTTCTGCATGTTGTGCTTAACCAAATCAAATACAATTTAATGGACATTTATTTAGCAGTGAAGATGTGGGATTAGAAATGCTCTTGTGCCTCCAGAATGTGTATTTCCCAGTGAACTTTTTGAAATCTGTTATTTGGATAAGATAGTGCATTTTGTTTGGGTAAGCATTGGATGGAAGAGGTTATTAGATGGTACGTCTAGGGAATGCTAACTTCGAATTTTGATGCTATGAAAAAGGAGAAAATAAACAGAATGAAAGGGAAGTAAATGCTTAAAGACAGGATGATTTAGCTGAAATATAAAATCATCTGTAGCAAATAAAATCCTGTCAGAAGTTACTTTGAGTCTTCTCTGAATAGTATGGTTTTCATCTTTTTGGATCAATACGTTTATTTAATTTTAATCAAGGAAGTAGTCCATCTGAGTATATGCATAATCAATACTCATCCTGCACTGAGTTATTTAAGTGCTGGTAGACTTGGAGCCACAGAGCATCAAACGTGCTTTTAGTCATTAACAAAAATAGTAAATTGCTTCTTTCATGAAGGGTGGATCAATGATAAGTGTGTTACAAAGTTCTGGTAAAGCAACATCTGCTTTTGCAGCATGATTTGAGTGCTGTGTTAAACAGTTGTGTATTTTAAGGCTTCTTTAGGTAAGACATTTGATAATTTCATTAAATAGGAACCCCCTGTTTACCTGTACATAGCTATAGATAAAAGCCTATTTATTTGACATAAATAGTTCCAGGAGCACAACTTGTTCAGTTTGGATCTATCATTTTTATGCACAACTTTTGATGACAGTTGCATGGTTTAGTTGGTTGGGTGGTGTTGGATGATAGGTTGGACACGATGATCTTGAAGGTCTCTTCCAACCTGGTCTGGTCTGGTCTGATCCATTCCATTCCATTCCATTCCATTCCATTCCATTCCATTCCATTCCATTCCATTCCATTCCATTCCATTCCATTCCATTCCATTCCATTCCATTCCATTCCACATGAGGATGTAAAAAGAAAGGGCATTAACTGGGCATATGTGAGAAAGCAAGTAGTAGTAAGCTGAATGTTGTTTCTCTGGGCTTTCCTGTTCTAAGTGTATTATACTGATAATGGAAGTAAGTATCATGGTAAGGTAAAAACTGAGTTTGTAGCAGTGCTCTGTGTTTTATGGATGTGTGTGTGTCAAATAGTCTTCTCTAAATGTAGTTCTGCTTTTCCATTAGAGAAAACTCAAGGTCATTGTGCAGTCTTTCTGCCTTGGACCGTGACACCACCAGATTTCACAGGCTGGAGAGCCCTTGATAAGTCGTGTGCTTGGCTAGGAGTCCTCAAGGGAGCACACAGTGTATGAGGAGGAATGATTTTTGGCTACGGTGGTTCTCAATCAATACCCAGCATGGCTTTAGGGGCTGCATGCTGCTCAAGGCTTGTAAGAAGACATGTGAAGGTGTGGGTTGTCTGTGAGCACTGAACATGATGAGATTTTTTTGTGTAACTTCACTGTTATGACTAAATTGAAGCTTGGTTGCTAGCAAAATTCCTCCTGTAGCATCCATTGAACAGAATAGTCTCCTCTGTGAAAATACTGGCTCTGTTAGATACTGGATGTCTGTTATTGCAGTTACCCTGCTTTACCTTGAAATTTTGTCCATTCTTTGCTCTAATTGTTTGTAAGTTAGATGTCTCCTTTTCTTGGTGTTAATTATGGCTATGACCATGTGCATTCTTTAGGCCTGTGCAGAGACCATCTCTTCATCTATGGTTTAGTGATACTCTGGGCTGAGAAATTATTTGCATTGTTGAACTTGGTTGTTTTGGGGAAGAAAAAGATGCACAACCTGTGCTAGGTTTTGTTGTTGTTTTGGTCTATTATTATTATGATTATGATTTATTGTGATACTGATTTCTCTGTTTTGTTTTTTAATTTGGGCAAGAAAAGTGATAGCATCAAGAACTTGAAGTGGTTTATTGCATTGTCTGTGCCTTCAGGTTGTTAGACTGTTACTTCTCTGCAGCATATTTGTGTTTTTTTCTTAGTTCTTTTCCCTCCTCTGTTCTTCATGGTACAAGTGATTAACTTTTAATTTTACTTTTTTTAATTTACACCCACACCTTACCCTTTTGGTTTTGTTTTTTTAACCTCCCTTTTCTCCCTAATGCTTCTCTCCTATTATTTTATTCCTGGTCTTTGTACCTCTTGGAAGTGTGGGATACATTAGCTGTTTCAAAAAGTTCTGTTCTACATTAAGCAGTGGGCTGCATCCTACTTGGCATAAAGGTGCCCCTCAGGGCTTAGAACAGTGTGTCTTTGAAACAGACACGTTGAGAAGAAAGTTCTCTGTAACCTGCTGGTTCATCGTGTAACAGTGGTTGTGCCTGCAAGCCTTGAGGTAAACTTCCTATTAAGTCAAATACCTGAAGGGAGAATACAGGAAAGCTGGAGAGGGACTTCTCATAAGGGTGTCAAGTGACAGGACTAGGGGCAATGGTTTTAAGCTGAAGGAGAGTATATTTAGATTGAATCTTAGGAAGAAGTGCTTCAGTATGAGGCACATGAGATGCGAATAAATTGTCTAGAGTGGTTGTGGATGCCCCATCCCTGGAGCTGTTTAAGGCCAGACTGGATGAGTCTTGGAGCAACCAACTGTAGTTAAGAGATGTCCCTGTCCACGACAAGAAGGTTGCAATAAATGATCTCTAAGGTCCTTTCCAACCTAAGCCATTCTATGAAGTCCAACATACCAAGTATGCAGATAGTGATTGTCAGTGCTGCTGAGCTCAGCTAGTCTTATATTTATCTCTGTATATTTTCATCTTCCTAGTAGGTTTTGATATTGCACCTGGAATGCAGGATCTGGAATTGCCTCTTGTGGCTTGGAAATCAAAAGTGACTAGTTTGCTTGTGTGTGTAGCTGTCTGGAAAGCATGCAGAGCAGAATTGTGGTGCAGATAACCATGTCAATCGTTTCTCTAAATGGTGGCAGACAGGATTGTGGTCTCCCTGCAGAGGAGCTGAGAACTTTTCAGCAGGAAGAGGCTGTCTTGCAAGTCAGATTTCTCCCATGGATATTTTTTATTTCAAACTGCTATTACTGACCCAGTTTTTGTTCTATTTTAATTCCATGTTTTTGTCTATGGATCTTTGCCACCAGTATGCTAGATAGTTGATAATACTCTGGCAATTGTTAGAGCAGTGTTTATTCATCTAAGTCGTACCCTGCTGGTGTAGGCTATTGTATCAGCACGGTATGCTATTTCATTTATAATACCTATTATATTTGGTCCCCCAACTGCTGCTTGAAGAAAATATTTCAAAGAGCTTATTTCAAGACCCTGAGTGCTTTAGAGCTGCAGAAGCAAGCAACCTGGTTCAGCTCCTACTTTATAGTGAAGAGATCAAAACTGACATCCCAAATAGATAACATAGTGCTGTGATAGTTTGGTGAGGCACGGTAATGACTTGTGTTCATGGGCATTATTCCTTCTAAGAGGCTTCCTTGCTGAGAGCCCTGCATGTGAACTTTGTAACTATGCACCACTTGTGTTTCTTTGATTATGCTAAGGAAAAGCAGGAACATATTGCTCACTTTAGCAGCTGTATGTGTCAACGCATGCTCTAAAATAGATTCTGCTCAAACATACACAGAACCTTAAGCCCACTGTTTTCTATGATGCTGTTTATAAACTGCCTCTTGGTATACTTAGTATACTTGGTATACTGTTTTTTTTCTTCCCTGTATTGCTCAGTTAACTTGGGCTTTGCTTCTGAATGTTAATTGCCATTCTGTGACAGAGTATCCAGTGTAAGGAGAGCAGCCTTTGCACTACCAGCTGATGGTGTCCCTGCACACCGATCAGCAGGGCTTGTGGTGTTCCGAGAGCTCAGTAACTGACCCTTGTGATTTAGCTATCACCTCAGTTTTGTTCCTTTTGATTCTCATAACACAAAAGGATTGCAAGTGTGATACTGTGACTTAACAAAAAATGCTTTAAAATGATTATTATAGTGGGGTTTTTTTGTTTTGGTTTGGTTTGTTTAGATATTGCAATTTTAACTTCCTGTCATAATTGAAGTAATAAAGCTGAAGCTTATTCCCCCACAAACAAACAGAAAAACTACCCATATACTGAGAGCAATTATGCTCTGTCATCTCTGGTCATGTTTGCTTAAATACATTAGCCAAAGGCCACTGAATATCCCTCTCAGTGTCCAGTGTTGGACAGACTAACTGCTCTTAGATCACTTGAGCAAGTAATTCTGCTCTAAGGCTGGTGTAAAGCACAAAGCATTTCAGAGGTCTTTTCAACCACCAACCAGAGTTAGTCATATTACTCCAGCTTATAAAGTTTCTTCAGAAAGCATTACCAATTAATTTCTGAACTGCTAAGTTTAATTAAAACAATTTGAACATTTAAGATTTTCTTCTTGCTTGTCCCTGAAGTAGTTAACAATATTGGGGGTTTGAGTTTTCTTGTATTTAGTAGTGTCTCTTGAGCTCTTTTCCATAGCAATTCTTTGACATGTTACATTATTGACTTTATCTTCTCTCTCTGCAGTTTAAGTAGCTGTGGCATCCAAATGTGTCGGCTGCACTTTGAGTTCTGACTCATTCAGAGAAAAAAAGCATTTGTTACACATTTTGCTGAATAAACTGAGCATAAATTTCAAAGGAGTTCTTGGTATGATGAAATAGCTAATTATGACACTTTCTATTTGACCTTCTGCATCTTTGCTTCACATTATAACATGGTAATTAAAATTGATCCTTGCAAGGGGGATTTTTTTTGGTGAAAATTAACTCTCATTTTCACTAAATACAGGAGTGGCTGTGCTAGGTTAGGTAAGACTAATGATGTTTTCTATTCTCTTGTAATTGGCATGCAAATGATAGTTAATGGTTTGCAACTTTATCAGAAGTTGTCGATTCCTCTCTGCACTAACTCTTTGTAATTGCAGTGTAAACTTGGATGTTGCCTGAAGGAGGCAGTAGCACAAGGAGAATGTTTTTGTGGCTTCTTGGTTAGCCAGCAACATCCTTAGATCCTTGCTTGCAAGAAAGTGGCTCTCTATTAGAGACCAGAGTGGTCAGGTAGCACAGGTAGTTTGTAGTTAAAAGCTATGCAGATTGTTTGTGCAGGCTTCCTTCTCTCTTCTTCATTTGATCATAAGCATGAATTTCTATGATATCTTTGTCCTGGGTTACACAAGAGCTAAACTTACCTTCCTTTATGACTACACTGGGGTCTCAGCTAAGGATGGCTTAGTGCCTTATTGTCCACCAACTCTGATTTTTGTTTTGGTTTGTTGTTTTGTTTGCTTGTTTTTTAATTTGGTTTTCCAAATCCTGTTTGTACCTTCAAGTTTCCATTCCTCTTCCACACACTCTCTTCAGCTTTCTCACATGCCCACCTACCTATCTGCAGAATTACTTTAATGAATGTTACTCATGTGGGGGCTTACTTACCACTTCTCCCTACTTCATGTGTCTCCTTCCAAGGGTCAGTCTGAAAGAGTGCCATGATTCAAACATTTAACTTTGCTGCCCATCAGTAGCAGGAAGACAGTAGCAAGGCACATCAGTCTGGTGTGGTTTAACCTGCAGGCATGTGAATCCCTCTGTAAGTTTGAAGCTGCTTTATACTCTATCAGTGATGTGACAGGGTGAAGGGCACATCACAGGCAGGAGTAGACAGAGGACAATTTTCTTATTAACGAAATATACATACAGAAAATGTTTAGAACATCTTCTTTTCAGAGTTAGAATAGAATAGAATAAACCAGCGTGGAAAAGACCTTTGAGATCAAGTCCAACCTATCATCCAACACTATAATCAACTAAACCATGGCACCAAGCAACCCCATCCAGTCTCCTCCTAAACACCTCCAGTGATCGTGACTCCACGACCTCCCTGGGCAGCCCATTCCAATGCCCAGTCACTCCTTCTATGAAGAACTTCTTCCTAACATCCAGCCTAAACCTCCCCAGGTGCAGCTTGAGACTGTGTCCTCTTGTTCTGGTGCTGGTTGCCTGGGAGAAGAGACCAGCCCCCACCTGGCTACAATCTCCCTTCAGGTAGTTGTAGACACCAATAAGGTCTCCTCTTCTCCAGGCTCTCTCAGCCTCTCATACATAGGGCTGTGCTCCAAACCCCTCACCAGCTTTGCTGCCCTTCTCTGGACACGTTCCAACAAGTCAACATCTTTCCTAAACTGAGGGGCCCAGAACTGGACACAGGGCTCTAGGTGTGGCCTAACCAGTGCTGAGTACAGGGCCACAGAAGGAATTAGACTGAGCCTGTCTTGCTCTGTTTGGGCTTTCTGTGGTATGCAGAAAGATTTGGGGGGGATTCATTTCAGATTACACAGATCTAGATATTAAATAGCTAATGATTTTTTTAATTAATTGTAGAAACAGGTACAAATCCCAGATGAAGGATAAGTAACAGAGTAACCTGCTTTGGTTTTCTTGAATTAATCCTGCATACATATGGCAATTTCTTTACACAAGTGTGACATGGAAACAGTAATCTTCACATCAAGATGCATGCTGCAGTTTGAGGAAGGTCAGAATAGTGTGGGGGTTTTCTTCTGTCGAGATAAGAATGCTGCTAGGAGGCCACTAGGCTACAGGAGATGGTCTTTGGCAGGGCTTCACCAAGGGCAAATCCTGCCTGACAAACCTGGCACCCTCAGCACCCATGCCTTTGCTGACAACACCAAGCTGTGTGGTGTGGCAGACACACTAGAGGGAAGGGATCCATCCAGAGGGACCTTGACAGGCTGGAGAGGTGAGCCCATGACAACCTCATGAGATTCAACAAGACCAAGTGTAAGGTCTTGCATCTGGGTCAGGGCAATCCCAATCACCAGTGAAGGCTGGGCAGGGACTGGCTTAAGAGCAGCCCTGAGGAAGCTGGTGGTTGAGAAGCTCAACCATGAGCCAGCAGAGTGCACTTGCAGCTCAGAGAGCCAAGCAGAGCCTGGGCTTCATCGAAAGAAGTATAGCCAGCAGGTCAAGGGAGGTGATTCTCCCACTCTGCTCTGGTGAGACTCCACCTGGAGTACTGCATCCAGTTCTGAAGCCCCAATTACAGGAAAGGTGTCCAGAGAAGGATGAGGATGAGCAGGGGGCTCAAGCACTTCTCCTATGAGGACAGCCTGAGAGAGTTGGGACTATTCAGTGTGGAGAAGAGAAGGCTCTGAGGAGACCTTTTAGTGGCCTTCCAGTATCAGAAGGGGGCTGCAAGAAAGCTGGGGAGAGAGTTTTTAGGGTGACAGGGAGTGGTAGGACTGGGGGGGATGGAAGAAAACTAGAAATGGATGGATTCAGATAGGATGTCAGGAAGAAACTCTTCCCCATGAAGGTGGTGAGAGGCTGGCACGGGTTGCTCAGGGAGGTGGTGGAAGCCTCATCCCTGGATGTTTTTAAGGCCAGTCTGGATGTTGTTCTGAGCAACCTGCTCTAGTGTGAGGTGTCCCTGGCTAAGGGAGGGGGATTGGAAGTAGATGATACTTGAGGTCCCTTCCAACCCTAATAGCTCTATGATTCTATGATCTGTGTTTTTATTTTTAAAATTCAGACATTCTTAAAGCTAAATTGACCCTTGCTTTCATAGGTTCCTAGTTAAGAGAGTTTATACTTTATAGTTGTATCTTACTTTAAATGGTGTCTAGCTACTGTGTACACATTTGCTAATTAAAATAGGCATTTACAATAGAATGACTATACCAAAATGTTACAAAGGAGTTACAAAGCCAGCTACTACTGATTTAGATGTAGCATGGAGGCAATATGTGGTTTCAGAAAGGAGTATGTGGTTGATGTGAAGGACAAACACACATTCTCCAGTATTTCTGTATCTGGATTGCTGCATCTTGCTAGTTCTAAATGCTTTCACAGGTGGTTTCCCATGCAGTTGTTCAGCAGTATCAGCATATCATGGAATGATTTGGGTTGTTAGTGACCTTAAGAATCATCTATCTCCTTTTTTGATTCAGAAAAGTCTCTCAAAATCTTTCTAAGAGAAACCTCCTGGGCTGTCTACTACTTTTGCTTAAAGGGCTTTCTGCGTTTGGTTTTCCAGCACAGGTGTCTTTAAATCTCACCCACTGAAACAGTTGCCTCTCTGGGAACAGCCTCTGAACTGCAGTCAGCCTTCCCCCAGTGTACAAATTCTGAGCTGCCCATTTAAAATCCATCTCCCAATGACAGGAGAATGTGTAAGTGCTGCTGGGGTCCTTCCCAGCCACAGCATTTGGTTCTGTAAAAATGCTTGTGTGCAAGAGCGCCTGGTTGGCAGCTTCTCATCAGCCTCTGTTGTGAGGCCTAATAATGCCTCCAGAGAACATGAAACTCCCTGTTGATGGAACAGAGGAATACAAAGATTATTTACCATGGAGGACATCTCAATCCTTATCTATCGATTGATTGCATATTCTGTAATAAGTTTGGAGTGCCTTCTGCTTTCCTTATACCCTGTAAAGTAAGAACAGAGGGTATCTCTTGCTATGCTTTTTTGCCGTGGATTACAATTAAAATGTTTTTCTTTTATTCTCTGATTTATGAAAGAAAAAAGGCATCAGAATGCCTTCTGATTCAATCAAAAGAGAAGAAAGAATGATAACAACCGTCAAGTCTTTTCTATGTCTGGGATTTTGTTGCAGTTATAAAAAGTGCATCAAAAGATGTCAGCTATGTAATTTAATAAGGATTCCCACAAGTTCCAGGTGTTCCAGAAGAGTATCTAAATATTTGATTTGAAAACAATATGTGTACCAACGCTGCAACATACTACAGGCATGAGCACCCAGCTCTGCAGAAGGAGCTAAGTCTGGCTGGGCTAATTAGTGTTTGCAGGTGAAGCTGCTGTGAGGTTAGCGTCAGTTGTGAAAAGGTCTTGTGGGTTATATAAATGTGAAGATAAGAGATATCTACAGAACTGAATAGGAACTATGTAAAGTAGCTAATTTCAAGTTATAATAATGCTAGGACACCAAATTTTGCTTCTCATAATGATGTGATACATTTTTTAATCTGTTCATATTACAAAAAACCCTGGCTTGCTGCCCTTGTGTAAGAGATTAACAAAGGATATTTACTGCCACAAGCCAGCTAAAAATGTCAGTTTACTTAAAATATTTGAAAGTATTAATCTTGACATGAAATTATATTGAAAATAAATTCTGTAACTTTTACCTTATGTGACCCTTTGAGGCTGTGCCTTTAAGAAAGGGACAGTGCTGGGACACTCTGGCTGAATGTGTTGGGATAATAATGAAAACAGTCAGATATTCTAAACAAATTTCATTGGTAGATTGGTAGAACGCAGTTTTAAGTTTTAGTGCAGCTGGAATTTTTTCTCAGTTCGTTCCTTTCCCTCTCCCTTCCAGCTTGCCTGCTTCTGGGCTCCTAGCCAGAGTGACCTTGAATAAAGAGAAGCACTAATACTGCATGCGCTTTTAAGGCCTAACCAAATTTCATCCTTATTAATTACCTTTTCTCTCTCTCTAGCCCTTTTTGGGAAAAAAGGGAGGTGGGGGGAGAGAGGGGGGTACAGGGGGGGAACCCTCCTCTGTCTGGAGGAGGGAATTTCGTTCCTGTATTCTTCTTTTTCCTTGCTGTATATTTCTACATATATATTGTAAATACTGTATATATTGTGTATATCTAACCTGCCTTTCCACATTGCTTGTAAAATATAGCATCCCTTCACTTCTCCAGCTGAGTTAGCTGTGGTGTTTTTTTGACTCTTTGGGGGGGAGAGAAAGCTAGGTCTTCTGTCAAGCCTCTACGACTACCTGAAAGGTGGTTGTAGCCAAGAAGGGGTTGGCCTCTTTTCCCAGGCAACCAGCACCAGAACAAGGAGACACAGTCTCAAGCTGCACCAGGGGAGGTTTAGACTCGAGGTGGGGAGAAAGTTCTTCACCGAGCGAGTCATTCGTCATTGGAACGGGTTGCCCAGGGAGGTGGTTGAGTCATCGACCCTGGAGGCGTTCAAGAGGAGATTGGACGTGGCACTTAGTGCCATGGTCTAGTCATGGGGTCTGTGTTGATAGGTTGGACTCGATGATCCTCGAGGTCCTTTCCAACCTAAGTGATACTGTGATACTGTAACTTACTTGGAGGAAAAGTTAAGAGTTTAGGCCAGAGCAGTTTGCTTTTAACTTGTGCATCTGCTTGCAAGTGCAGCAATTCTGTTACCTGTCTGCTTAGACACCTTCTTCTTTTGGTTTTAGGAGTATGGGAATAATTTAGTTGTGCTGAGAAACATGATTTCTTGTGGGCATATTCCCTTCCCATGGTTTATTCCATCATTTTCAAGTACAGTGTTACCAAATTTAAAGAAAGGGATGCTGAGTTTCACCTCTGAACATTTGCATTTCCTTGTTTTATTACCTAAACTCTTGCTTTTCTTTCTTTCTGCAGCAGGAGGAGATTTGTGCTTTTTATATATATATCCATGTCTCTTTTTTTCTCTTTTTTAATGCAGAATATTTTCTAGTATTGCCAGTGTGTTTGGGGAAAAAATAGTGGACAATGTTAGAAAGTAAAGGCTATAAAAAGGTAGAGTGTAAGAAAATGGAAAAACTTTTGTAGTAATCCCTTAAAGTGATGAGCTTAAAAAAATACATTACAATTAGTGGGGGATTTAGTAGGCTTGCTTAAATTCCTTGGAGAAGACCAAGTCCAACCATTCTCGAATTCTACCAAGTCTGATGCTAAACCATGTCCCTCAGCACCACATCTCTGTGCTTTTTAAACATCTTCAGGGGTGGGGACTCAACCACCTCCCTTGGGGAACTTTAATCAAACTGGATTTTCCTTTTGATTTACTAAATCAAAAGGTTAGCACTGTAGGAGTGAACATGTTTGTAAGGTAGACGTCGAATCATTTCTACTGCAAAGATGCTGACACACATGAGAGGCTGGTACCAAAGCCCAATAAATTTGCCCCATGTACACAGTACTTCAGCAATGACATATGGGTTTCATCTCAGAGATTCATATTGATCTATATGAAAGCTCTTAATTGAAAGGGTTGTATACTGGTGTACATAATCAGATAGGTATCAGTTTCAGTGGGGTTCTGAGTTGATGTAGAGCTGCTGGATGGTTGTGTTTGAATACTTGTCTTACAAGCCCAGCTGATGGGTAACATTTTGAGCTGTATACATGGAGACATCAAGCTTGTGCTGTTCTGTCAGTACCTGTTGATATGCACAAAGATCTTCAATACTGGCAATGATTAGTGCTATTTAAAGTCTTGTTGGCACACAACCTTTATCATATACTTGTAGTGATAAAGCTTTGGAACGCTGCAGGCTCCACTCATTGTAAAACTGCTGAAGTGAACATACAGACTGGCAGTGTGTGTACTTGTGAAGTGGCTCATGCATGCAATGAAAGCACTTTCACACTAGCATAAAAAGTTGCTATTGGCTTCTTCCTGTCTGCAGCAAGCATTTCCAATTTTAGAACTGCTGTCCTCTTATTTTTGAGCTAGGTTCCCTCTTGCCTTTTTTCTCCCACTGAGTTGAAAGCATTGCAGACCCATTCTTTTTCTCTCTCTGTTCTCTCTCCAAAGAAACTTGCAGCCATTTCCCATGCAACTTCTCTTTTAGGATGTGCAGCAACTTTCCAAGGATTCTCATGGTTTTTTTATAGACAAAATGTGTTCAAAGATACCAATGTCTGAACCACTGATTCTGTTCTGTACTATCTAATGGAAAGAGCCAAAGTTTTTCTCTTTCTATTATTTTCTCTTTTCAAAGCAGGTGTGGGTTGAGTGTTGTTTATTTTTGTTTGTTTGTTTTGGGGTGGGGCTTTTTTATTGGTGTCTGGTTGGTTTTGTGGTTGGGCTTCTTTGGTGGTGTTTTGTTGTAGCTTGTTTATTTGTTTTTCCCCAAATGCATACTTTCTGGATGCCAAATATACTGTATCCCAGGCTCCCATGCATCTGCCTTAGCCCAATGCATCTAATTTTCTTACCTGGGACTTTTATTGAGATGCAGTTTGAGGACTTGAGATATTACTCTAGGGTTTTTCAAAGCTGAGATTCCCAAGTAGCCTGTTCCAGGCTTAGAAATGCAGCACACATCTAGATGCTATAGGGTATGTTAATAATCCTACCTGCACGTGTGGCAAGTCTTGTCTGTAGTGAAAATAAGTAACATTTCTGACATGTGGCAGCTAGTCATGGGTGCCCTGGCCATCCACTGTATAAAATTTCCTTCTGCTATCATCAGCTGTTTAATATCTCTATAGACAATCTTTTCAGATAGTAAACTGAATGTAGTCTCTATATCTCCAATTTGTTTAACCTAAGTACTCATAGTGTATTGGCCCAAATTTGAGTAGCTTTCTAATCAACTGAATTGTTGCTTTGACCTGCTTAGTTGACATCCATCACTTACTGATCATTTAGACCTGATAAGTTTAGAACCAGCCAGCTAGCATATTCTCTTTTTTATTATTTTGATGGCTGCTGCTTTTATTTTGATTTACCTTACTGTGCCCTATGCTTTGAGCTCTTTTTTTGTTTTCCTCTTCATTGGGAAGAAGGAGGGCTCACTTTACTAAATACTCAAGTTTAGTGTTTTCATCTATCTATTTTCTTCCCTGAAGAATGGTACTTTGTCTTTATTACAAATAAAAGGAGACTTTTAGATTCAGCATAGTTTTTCATTATTGCTTAAGACATTCACAGGAAAGTTCCTGCACTTCTAGCACAGTCATTCCACAGGTATCAGAGTAATCATTTGAGTTTAGACTGAACCCAAATATGGTGTACAATTTGTGGTTCAATGAGTATTACAAGCATACTCCATTCTGTAGTAGAAACCTGGATGCTCTCAGGGGTCTTGTTCTTGCTGCTGGGACTCAAAAGAGGGGAATGAGGCTGGCTGGAAGTATGCTTGTCCAAGCTTGTTGCCCCTGTAGCAAACTGTGCGTGGTCCTGTGGTATTTGCTCAGCAGTTTTCAGGAAGAGTAATGTTTCAGACAAATGTTATTTACATTATTTACAGGTGGGCTTTTTGGTAAATTGAGTAATACCCATATTGTGTTGCTGTCAAATTTGCTGAAATACCTTAGTACCTTGACCTTCTTTTGATAAGGTTTGTGAAAATAGTATCTTAGTGCATGCTTAGACCAATTACATCGCCAAGATAAAGAGTTTTGTGTGCTATGAGGAATTAAACAGAGGGGGGTTTGGTTATTATTTTCTTTTTTTACTTCAGTCTTCTTTCTGTAGCCATGAATTCACTGTCCACTCTTCTGTAAAGGCAGCGTGGGGAAACACAAAATATCTGAGGCTGATGTTAATGCTGCAGGAACATAACATGGGGGTTCAGCGTTGCACTGTACAATCTTGTTGGTGCTGATGAATCACCTTGTCATAGAGATGTAACCAATGTTAGGAAATCTTACTGTAGGTTTTTTTTCCTCATAGAGATGTCACAGCGACTGAGAAGGATGTATCACATGCCATATTACTGCCTTAGGACCAGAATGTGTTGTCTGCTTTGGTGCAGCTGAGGGACTAAGGGGTTTATATTTCTAGCAGCTTGTCAGGGCATGAGGCAGACTACTGGTGTGTTCCAGGGCTGCTCTAGTCTGCTCATGAATGAAAGGTTGCTCTTCTCTGTTTTCTCTAATGTTTCTGACATTTTACCAGGTGATGATTGCTTGGATGAGGGAGGTGGAATTGCATTTGCTACCACTCTTGTGGGCAGCACAAAACGGCACCTCCATTGATAGAGATATTTCTTTATATTCAAGAGCTCTTTAGCTTTGGAAGTGGACAGTATGACTGAGATATTTTTGAATGTTATGCTACTGCTTGAATCTGGTGTGATTATTTCTTTCTTGTTGAGTTTAGAGGGTGATCCCTCTCCAAGAATCTTGGGAAAATATTGATTTCATCCTTGTGACCATTTGTGAGGTTTTGCTGAATTACAATTACTGTTTTGCCACTTTGGCAGAGGAGGAACTAAGGTACAAGTAGTTTAAATAACCTGCTGGAGGCAAATTTGTGGGAAAATAGATTGCAGAAGCTGGCTGTCCTGATCCCAAGTGTCTAGACTGAGAGATAGTCTTTTTTCCCATAACAACTGAATGCTCTCGCTGAATTTCATGTTGGACTGTGTGCTTTTGGAGCACCGAGCACTGCGTAGATTGCAGTCTAAGCTTGGGTTGTTTGAACACTGTGTTTCAGGTGTAGGAATAAGAAAAAAGAGGTAAAACTCTGCAGCTTGGTTTAATACTCAGACATACCATGCAGACCATATGAAGTAACTAAACGTCTCTTCACCCCCCTGCCCCTCTCTCCCTGGGATATGTGCTGGGATGCTACCACACAGATGACAAAATGTGTCTGCTCCTTTGCTTTGGTATAGTTTCCATTTCTCTTCCAGAGAGGAATGGGATTCAGGAGTCAAAGACAGGGTGTGAAATTATATGAGGAACATGACTGCCGCCAGGATCATGGCCAAAGTGAGGTGACAAGGGCCTAAAACCCCCCTGTAGCACGCTCAGTGTGGTGGCATTCTGCTGTGTTACTTAGCTTTACAAATATGGGGACTGGTGGCTGTCAAGAGAGAGGGAGACTGGAAACTAGCCTTTGACTTACTGAGTTGTCAAGGTTAAAAGCTACACTGAAAGCCTTGAGAAAACTGCAAGGAGAGTGGCAGGAGATCACAGTGTGGACAAGGAGCATGACCAGGAAAGGGGATCAGCTGGCAGCATCTTGTTTGAAGGGGATAGATAGCAAAATACTTCAGCAGCTGCATAATCTATTCCATCTGTGACAAAATTATGTATGTTTTGGGGCGGGGAGTGAGGGTTCTGCAGTAGATGCAGCAGACAAGGCCAGCAGTAATCTATATCTGAGTATGGTTATCAGCAAGCAGAAATCCCTCAGAGGCTGAGACTGAATTATCGTTCTTTCAACTATTGTCCCTGCCTAGGTGTGCAGAAGATGGTCACAGCACAGCAGATACCCTTTTTCTTTTTCTGTGGAGTTTTCCCTGATGGTTCTCATTTCCATTCTTTTTTCTTGCCTTTTTTTTTCCTTTTCTGTTTGCCATTGCTCAGGTGCCAGTGGATAGGAGGGTAATGCCTTACCCTGCCACACATCCCTGATAGCAAAGCAAGGACAGGTTTAGACAGGCATTGTTTCTCTCCTTGATGTGCTCAGCTTATGCACTGGGTTTTGCTAGCCATAAATTTTAGGAGAATGTTTGTACGCTTGCAGTTTTGTCTCGCTCGTGGTGGGTTTCAGTGCCTCACATTTCATACTTATTTGCCAGGGAAAATATTTGCAAGCAAGACTGTATTTGTGCAGCATGTGTACAATACATTAATCAACTGCAGGGGTTTTTTTTCCTCAGTTGTGGCTGTACATGGGGACATTTAACACAGCATACATACTGCCTGATTTGTTGTATTTTGTGGTGTTGTGTTTCTTTTTGTTAAATACAAAGCACTAAATGTAGCTGGAGAATCTATGGCTTCAGTAATTGCAGTGACTCTTCTACCAGCAGTGCTTCCATATATCGCTTTGCTGGGATGCACTGCTGAATATTGCAGAAAGCATCTCAAATATATTTGCTGTTTCTAAGAAAAAACACCATGTTTGATTTTAGAGTGAAATTTGCATGTGAAGGTTTTCTTCCTATTGGCATGAGACTGCATTTGAAGCATGTGGTAATTTTGTGTCTAGCCGTTTTAATGGATAGTAGGAAATAGTTTCACTTTGCATTAATGTTTTTGTTAAAAATATGGGCTGCATACCAAAGTGATTTTAAATTCAGGCAAAAAAAAAGAACTTATAAATGTTCCTAAACAATAATAGCTAAAATTCAGTGCTGTATATGAGCTTTCAGTTTGATAAATACTTACTTATGAGGTCATAAATACTTGAGGTACAAAAGGTTAATGTAGTGTGAAAGGCTGTAAAACATAGGGAGCAACCTGCTAGATCATAATGATGCATTAGTACCTTTCAGTATGAATGCTAGTGGTTATAAAATCTTTAGGTTGAGTTTATTTTGTAATACAAGAATGTAAAGCCAGAGTATCTTCACTGTGTAGTTGCACTGCGCTTTGTTATTTATTTCTCTATGTTGTAAAACAAAAAAGAAAGGGTCTCTCATCTGCTCATAAGTGCCCACTGACTGAAAAGTGATAAAAGACCTCTTTTTGACTAATAAAATTTCTGAAGAGCATATGTCAAGTGTTGTCTGTGTGCTCAAAGTAATAAAATAAAGTAATACTCTGTGATTTTTTTTTTCCCCCTCTGCTTGTTAATAAGTTTCCATGAGATAAAGTAAGCAATAAGGCATGAAGAGAACAAAAGTGGTATCAATTTTGTAAAGCAGTACTGCAGTTTACTTTTGAAGAGAAAGAAATACATTGCTAAATTCCTGAAGTGAGCATTTGCTGAATGGTAAAATTGACTTTATCATCATAAACTATAGTATTTCTCAGCCTTAGAAGTCTTCTGCAGTTTGTAATTGTCTTCAATATGCTGATGCAGCTAATATTTCTCGTTTAGTATCTACCTCTGTGAAGTGATAATTTTCATGCTTTGGTGATCATTGCTTTTTACTGAAGCAAATGACTTCCTCTTACTCCTATATCAGAGCTTATGACAGATTAGGATAATTTTGCTGTAATTAATCTTTTGAGTCAGTTCCACTCTTTTCAGTGAAGTGCCATGTCTTGGCTGGGCTAAATGGAAGCAGTTAATAAAATCTGAAATCAAATATGAAAAACTTTTATTTGCAGGCTGTTGATAACTTTCTTTCAGTTGCCTCTGCTCTCTGGTTACAAAAGAAGTATTTTACTTTCAATTTATTCTCCCAATGAAGTACATCTCTATCTGGAAGATATTAAATAGTTTTGGGGGAATTAGACAAGAAATGTTGATGGGGAAAATATTTGGTGTAGTTAGAGCTCTCAGGTTTTATTACTTTTTGACAGTGAAAATCAACACATTCTGGTCTTATTAAGATAGAATTCGAAAGCTGGTAGCATTTGGGCTGTGCAAATATATCGTTAGTAAATCTCTGTAGATGATTGCTTTTAGTTTAAGGCATATTTAAATTAGCAAACAACACTGTGAGTGGCTTCTGCTCTGACTTAATTAGCACAGAATACCTGCGAGAGCAGAAAGTGAGATGCACATCCTGTAAAAGTCTCTCTAACGACTCTGAGAAGAACACATTGCTTAACACATTTTGAGAAGGTTGATTTTATCTGGGGACAATTGGTCAAGCTAGAAATCCAAATAACAAGGCTCTGGTAGGCCGGTACAATGAGTTATGGGTCTGTGACTCATATTGTCAAATGCCTCTTTGGATTACAAAGTACAAGATGTTGATGATAACACAAAAAAAGTATTTGGTATTCCCAACTCATACTTCTGCATTAGGTTATGAGGCTTTCTGTGCCTTACTTCTGGACAGAAAGTGTTTAGTCTCTTTGCTGTAATATTCTCAGTCTTCATTACCTTAAAGCATTCCCAGCTGCTCAGCCATTCTGACTGACTAGCTGTGTCTTTCAAAGTGCCTTTTTTTTTTCCTCCCTTGAATTAAATATCTTCCTCATGCAACACTAATCGTGGATATTTTTAATAGAATTGCATGGGGGAACTTAATTAACCTTTTCATCTTCCTTTTTATTTAAAGGAAATTTGAGAAATCAATGGTGTGGTTTCTAATTTAATGCATGCACCCCACAATGTCTATTAGAGGCTCTTCACATGAGTAAGTCAGGTGAGACATAACTGCTCATCTTTAGCTCACAATTCATTTTCTTTCAGCCAAAATGCTCACCTGACATTCTAATCGGGAAAGAGTGAGAGTCCTTGAGTATATGTGTTAATAAATATATATTCTTCATGAATTTATATAATCTCATAACTGCAGTCATTAATACTTTTAGGATGGTTATGCAAAGAACTGAAGGAATTTCAAATTATACCTCCCATTTGTGAGTTTCTTTTTTTTTTTTGACCTTCTTTCCTTTCTTTCATTTGGTAAATAATAATTAGAAATGCTTGTCATACTTTGTCTCTAGTTAATGAGTGGTTGAGAGTTCACAGCGTTCTGGAGAAAATGAGTTCTTTACCAGGATGGAAATGAGCAGACAGTAAAGGTTGTAATTTGCAATTTTAGTTGTATATCCATTTTCAGAAGTCCAACAAAGAGGAATTTTGACAGTGTTTCATTTAGAAGTAGAGGAAGGGGAAGGCGTTACGCAAGTAGATGATACTAAACGCAGATGCAGTTCGTGCCATATTTCTGTAAGCTATTCTTTTACCTTTCTCTGGATGAAGTAAATTTATGTATTCTCAGTTTGTTAGATTTCTAAATGAGTTTTGCTCCCAGTGGCTATTAATTATTGCTGTAACATCCTTTTTTTTATTAGTGCATAAGTTCTACTCACAAAAAGAAGATTCGTAGCTCCTCCTGAATAAAATCTGTATTTAAAGATTAAACACCTGTCCCATGATTTCCTCACATTCCTCAAGTAGGGTATGTATGGTTCAGGCTTGCTTGTCAACACTGCGTGGGCATCCTGGCCTGTATCAGGAACAGTGTGGCCAGCAGGAGCAGGGAAGTCATTCTGCCCTGTACTCAGCATTGGTTAGGCCACATCTTGAGTACTGTGTCCAGTTCTGGGCCCCTCAGTTTAGGAAAGATGTTGACTTGCTGGAAGGTGTCCAGAGAAGGGCAACAAAGTTGGTGTGGGGTTTGGAACACAAGCCCTATGAGAAGAGACTGAGGGAGCTGTGGTTGCTTAGCCTGGAGAAGAGGATGCTCAGGGGAGACCTTATTGCTCTCTACAACTACCTGAAGGGAGGTTGTAGTTGGGGGGGGTTGGTCTCTTCTCCCAGGCAGCCAGCACCAGAACAAGAGGACACAGTCTCAAGCTGCGCAAGGGGAAGTTTAGGCTGGATATTAGGAAGAAGTTCTTCATAGAAAGAGTGATTGGCCATTGGAATGTGCTGCCCAGGGAGGTGGTGGAGTCACCATCCCTGGAGGTGTTTAGGAAGAGACTGGATGGGGTTGGTGCCATGGTTTAGTTGATTAGGTGGTGTTGAATGATGGGTTGGATGCGATGATCTTGAAGGTCTCTTCCAACCTGGTCTGGTCTGGTGTGGTCTATTCTATTCTATTCTATTCTATCTGAATGATCAAGCCCTTTTTCATTTAAAAGTGTTAAATGCAGTAAAAGTATAAACTAGAATGAAAATTCCATACTTTGAAAAGTAAAAAAAACAACAGTTTATTTTGAGCTGCAGTTTTCAACTAGAGTCAGTTGCTTAAGGCTGCATGCAGTTGAGTGCTGAATCCCTCCAAGGGTGGACCATCCCAGACTCTCTGGGAAATTTGTTTTAGACTCTCGGGAAGTTTTTTTCCATTACTGAAAACAAATGTTCTGTACTTCAGCTTTTGCTCATTGCCTGTAGACCTGTCACTGGACACCACTGTCAAGAGTCTAGCTCCTTCATCTTTACTCCTTCCCATGAGGGGTTTATTCACATTGATAAGACTCTCCTGAGTCTTGTCTTTTCTAGGCTGAGCAGTCCCAACGCTTATCCTCTCTGTATTTGTCAGGCACTCCAATTCCTTCCACATTGCTGACTCCTATTTAATTTGTCTTCCAGACTCCCATGTCTTTTTCTGCAGAGCTGCTTTTCAGCTAGTCACTCTCCTGTGCATGGGGTTGTTCCTCCTCAAGTGTGGAGCTCTGCACTTCCCATTGAACTTCATGAGGCTCCTCCTGGCCTGTATCTGTAGCCTGTCAAGGTCCTTCTACATGGCAGCACAGTCCTCATTCCATACAGTTTTGTTTTGTCTGTAGTCAGCATTATTAGATTGAGTTCCATTTCTGAGCATTGAAGAGAAGACAAAACTCTGTAATAACGACAGAGGGAGCATGGATGTAACATCTTTTTTGGATTCCCAAAGTGAACTACAGATAACAAAACTTTCTGAGAGTATTATGGCTAATGGTTTCTCTGTACACATGGTAGATGAAAATAGGCGTATCTTGCCTAAGGAATTTCTGGTTCCTGTGCTTCAGGAGGAGGAACAAGGACAGAGGTCTGCTAGCAAGGTCATTGTGAGAAACAGGGAAAGGTAGAAAATAGCTTTAAATTCTCAGTGACAACTCTCCTAATTCAAGGGTTGCTATTAGGGAATGTTTTCTCTGCCCTCTTTTGTGGGAGCTTTTTGAGGAAAGGAAAACCTGATTTCAAGCACATCTGAGTTCTATTTCTTCCACAGATGTTTTCATGCACTTATGTATCAATAGTTGAAGTAGTTGCCCAGTTCTGCTTTAAAAGCTGCGTTGGTACAGCTCTGTAACAGGCACCATTCAGTATGATCAAGCTGCATTCACTATAACATTGGCAAAAGATTTGAATTGGTGATTTATATGTTTGACAAGTACACAGAACCATCCAGTACTGTATAGAATTTGTTTCTTTGTTGTTGCTGGGGGGGGTTGTGTTGTTTTGGTTTTGTTTTGAAAGGAAGAAAGAAGGAATGCTTTCTCTAAACTTTAAATCACCTTCCATATTACTGAAGGAAAGGTGTTGGATGAATGTGAAGAGAAGGATGAGAAAAGTCTGCTTGTGGTTTATGTAAAGCCATAATGTTGCAGGATGTGGACTTCTCTGACCTTGGTTAGGCTAGCAGGAAATTTTGGGCACATTCCATTGGGAGTGATAGTGTATTTTATAGAAGAGGTAGTATCAGAGAATGGCAGCAGCAGATTTTCCATGCAAAACATACCTCTTCTGAAGTGCCACTGCCATTTGTTTGCAGCATGCTAAGACAAGAGAGTATCAAACATAATAAGAAAAATCCAGGTATTTTTTCATAGGATGGCATTTAAGTAAGTTTGAAAAATTATTATCTTGTGTAGGAGCTGATATGCTCTTTAAGTTGGTGCATACCTCAGTGTAAAAAGCAATGCAATTTAGAAAGTGTCTTTTTGTGACACAGAGAAGCCTGAAATTCTGTATTTCAAGGGGTTCAAGCACTGACTCTAGGCTAAGACATACAAGTGAGCAAATGGAAAGTCACAGCAGGAATTCAGGAAGAGGTGAGGGGTCGAACAATGAAAACCCTTTTATCATGCTGTCACGTTTTCTTTCTTTTCATGAGCTTGCACTGTAGCAATCAACCATTCTCTCTCAGCATGAAACTCTGCTCTCGAGAGTTCACTCAGCAGTTGGTTGTGTCAACACAACTCTGTAAAAAAGGACTTTACATGCATGACATAAGTCTAGTTCAGAGGGGGAATTCCAGAAACCAGAGTACATTGATTCCAGCTGAGGGTAAACATTGCTTTCTAAACAGCTCTTCATAGCCCAACCTGCAAATGTTCCATCTAAGGCGCTTCTTCCGTTTCTCTTAAAGAAAGCAATGTGCTTTGAAGCTGTGTAGCACAGTATTTCGTTAATGATTTTTCTTTGGACAAATATTGTGAAATGTCACAGCACTGGACAAGGTTGTCACAGACTTTAAAAGATATTTTTGTCCAGAGAGAGCCTTGTTGCCAGAACAAAAATGTAATCAGCTTTATTCAAGCTTTGCGGCCTTTGAGAATGTTGACTTACAATTGCTAATGCTTGCAAGAATTTTTAAGCCAATTTGAACATTTAAAGAGAAGACTGTTTCATCACAGTGGTGCTTCTATGTGTGCTTAAGCTGTGTTACTTGCTGGTATTTGGTTTTAGATGGAAGATCTGTATTTCTGTATAATTTAGAATGTATCATATCCATTCCCAATAATTTCAAAGGAAGCATTTTAGCTCCTGTTTTGTAATTATCTGCATAACTCTAGAATCCCTGAAGGTCTTTTCCGTGGTCAGAGAAAGTGGCAGTTTCCAAACTGATCTAAGTTTGTCTAAGGCTCTGTCACAGTAGAAAGGAATAAGCCTGTCCCCCAGCTTTCTCTTACCCAACAACATCTCCACTTCTATGTACATTTCTTCAGCTGTGAATTGGGTCAGTCTGGAGATTCATTTTACGAAGTCTAAGTTCCTAGTTTGGTCAGTAGACAACTGCTGGAGTAAACCTGAGGTGGGGTGGAAGGATCCAGAGTCCCAGGGTGGCACAAAGGCAGGACTTCATGTCAGGTGTGTCATTGAGGCTTTAGGTGATGATGAAACCTCAGCATTATGTTTCATTAGAGGCACAGAAGAGGAAACAAGCTGTATTGTGACAAAACCAACAGAGATTAATTGTACGAAAGCAATGAGTAATTTGCAGGCAAAGATGACACGAGCAAGCCATTTTTTAGTGCTGAGGATACTGATAGCTTTTTGTTCTTCGAACACTTTGATGGATTTATCAAACAAGCTGTGCAATGTGAAGCTAGAGCTCCCATTTAAGTGATAAAGAAACCTTTAATCAGCTCTAATCAAGATTTCTGTATTTATTTTCATGGTGGGTTTTTTTGATGTGTTTTCATTTGTCGCCTGTCTGGATTTTTACATCAGTCTTTCAAGGATTTGAAGCAGAGATATTTTTAAACACTGGATTCCTGCTATTGAAGTCCTTTGAAAGAACAACAAGAATTACATCAGAAATACTAGTTTCCTGAGTAACAGATAAAAGAGGAATAGCCAAATGGCTAGAATATTTCTGTGTACCTATGTATGACTACTTAAGATATTTCATTAGAATGAAATTAATGTTTTTGCCCTGTGACCAGTAAAAGGTTTCTGGGTCAATCTGCTTGGTTTCTGTGTTTTAGAGGTGTTTTTTTAAAAGGATAGACTTAAGGAATCAGCCATGAGAACAACCTGTCCCACAGACGGAAAAGGGTTTTAGGAAGGGAGTTGGCAGGTCTTACTGACAGGGCTTTAAATGGGATTTGAAGGGGGAAGGGGGTGAAACCAGTCCCCAAGACAGGAGTCTGAGGGTGGTAAGCTGGAGTCCAGGGTGAAACCAGCAGCCCAGCTGAAGTGCATGTACACTAATGCACGCAAACTGGGTAACAAACAAGAGGAGCTGGAAGCCTTGTTACAGAAGGAAAGTTACGATATACTTGTCATCACAGAAACGCTATGGGGTGACTCACATGACTGGAGCACTGTAATTGATGGCTACAGGCTCTTCAGGAGACAGGTGAGGGAGAAGGGGTGGAAGGGTGGCCCTCTACCTCACGAAGGCTCTAGATGCCATGGAACTAGAGGTTAAGGATGATCAGGTTGAGTGTCTATGGGTGACAATTAGAGGGAAGGCCAACAAAGCTGACATCCAGGCTGGGGGCAGGTGTTGATCTGTTAGAAGGTAGGAGTGTTCTGCAGAGGGACCTTGACAGGCTGGACAGATGGGCAGATTCCAAGGGCATGAGATTTAACACATCTAGATGCTGGGTTCTACACATTGGCCACAGCAACCCCATCCAGTGCTACAAGATGGGGTCAAAGTGGCTGGAGAGCAGCCAGGCTGAGAGGGACCTGGGGATACTGATTGATAGTAGTCTGAACATGAGCCTGCAGTGTGCCCAGGTGGCCAAGAAGGCCAATGGCATCCTGGCCTGCATCAGGAACAGTGTGGCCAGCAGGAGAAGGGAGGTCATTCTTCCCTGTGCTTAGCACTGGTTAGGCCACATCTTGAGTACTGTATCCAGTTCTGGGCCACTCAGTTTAGGAAAGATGTTGACTTGCTGGAATGTGTCCAGAGAAGGGCTACAAAGGTGGTGAGGGTTTTGGAGCAAAAGCCCTATGAAGAGAGGCTGAGGGAGCTGGGGTTGCTTAGGCTGGAGAAGAGGATGCTCAGAGGGGACCTCTACAACTACCTGAAGGGCGGTTGTAGCCAGGTGGGGGTTGGTCTCTTCTCTCAGGCAACCACCAACAGAACAAGAGGACACATTCTCAAGCTGCACCACGGGAGGTTTAGGCTGGATTTTAGAAAGAAGTTCTTCACAGAAAGAGTGATATGTTTTTCCTTCTTGGCTAAGGGAGCTAGGATGCAGCTGATTAGAGAACAGTTTCATTAATTGCTGCTGTTGTGATACTCATGGATGGGATCAGTAGGCAGTCACAAATAGTTATTGAATCAATGCAAACAATAAATAATGCATTAAGGCCACCTACTATAATTCCTGCTCCCATTTCAAGTTATTGATATGCTGAAGTCAATTGGATGTCCTTAACGGAACTTGGCAACTGCTTACTTACTCAGAACTCTGTTAAATCCTCTTATGAATATTCTTTAAAAAATCGTATCTGTTCTTCATACCAGCAAAGTTTGCCTATGTTTTGATACAACTTCCAGAATCCAAACCATTTCTGGTTTCTGGTGATTCCACTCCAAACATGATTGATATGCTATTCCCTGGGATTCTGCTGACTCTTTCAGAAGAAAAATGATGAGCCAGCAATGGTGACATAAAGCACTATGTAAGGGTTATATTCCATATTGTTAAGGGAGATAGATTGGGGAAATAATTAATGTAGCCAAGTAATTAATAACTCTTTGGTTGCCCTGCAGTACCAGAAGCTTAAGAAACCTATTTTATTGCTCCTATCTGTCCTCAAAATTAATGATCTCTTATTTAGGCTGCTAGCTTTCTATGCATAAGCTATCACAATAATAGCAGTGCTTTCTCGTAGCCTGTGGTATCAGCATCCAGAATGCATCCATCTAGAAATGAAATAAATAATCAGTACTGCTTTAAAGTCTTCAACCTGTAATGATACCCAGTATGCTGAAGCCCCAAAGCATGTTCAATAGCAGGAACCATAGAAACTGCTGAAGCCAATCACAAAATTATTTAGGTTCTTTTTCATTTGTCTGTAAATTGGATTAAGAAATTCCACTGGGGTATATTTGTGTGTTGCAGTAGATCAAAAACAAATGTCCCAGACAGAGTCAACCACCTTGCCTTGTCTTCCTCTAACAAAAATATTCCAGTGGGGAGGTGGTTGTCTCTTCTTAGTGAAAAAGAGGTGCACTGACACCCTGCCTCCAGACACCTTGCCTTTTGGTCAATATTGGCAGGCTGCCTATATCCTGCTTCTGATGGATGTCAGCAGTAGGCAGATGTTGCTTGTGGTGCGCTTGTCAGGTAGGATTCCCTCAGAGCACGCTGCTGTTGGGGGAGTCAAGGGAGGACACAAGTCTTGTCTGCGTTCAGAGGGTATTTCTACAACTGACGATTCTGTGACATGACTCCTACACCAAGGGTCCCTGACAGCTCGCTGGAGCCGTGATAACACTTGTGACCCCATGGTGGCTGTTGGTGACTGGGCAGGCTGTCGTGTAGGTGGGTTGTTCATCACCTTTCTCACTGGCTCAGTAAGGCTTTGCTGTCAGACTTCATTACTGCTCAGAGCACATGCCCTTACACTGAACGTGGCATGGGACATCTGGAACTGGAATTGTGGAGGGGCTATTCTGGTCCCCTGTGTGTGGGAGAAGGGAAAAGTGAACTTCCTTGTCTGGTGTGAAACTTTTTTAAAAGCAAGATTTTCATTGGATGATTATAATATTGCATGAGCTAATGCACAAGAGCAGCCATATTTTTCTGCCTTTCTAAATGCCACTCTATGTGAAGCAGTTGCTTTCCTGTGAAGCACGATGTTAGGAATAAATCTGTTCTGCCCATATGAAACAGCCAGGCTGGCTGCTCTGGCCAGCTTCATCACTCGGGCTACCAAAATGCTGTGCAGCTTGCAAGCTCAGTGTTTGTGTCTCACACTTTAACTCAGCTTCAAAAGATGTAGTTTATTAATAGGCACAGCTGAACATCTAACATACTTCTGCCAGTAGTGAAATGGAGGGGAGGAGTCTTCTTGTGGACCAGTAGACTCAATGGTAGCCAGTGTGATAGCTCAGTGCTTTGCAGACAGGACAAGATGGCTAAGAATGAGGACTTGGCTGCTCTGCATGTTTCTTATCAGAACTGTCATAGAGTATGGTGACAAAGTAAATGCTTTGGGTTCTTTTCATTTGGTGCTTTGGACAGTAAAATATTAATGTAAAAGATATGAAAAAAAGGAATGTTATAGCTTTTTTTATCTGGGGAATTGAGTGAAATTAATAGGAATAGGGAAATTATTTTCTCAAGTGAGTATAATATTGGGGTGAAATTCTGACTCAGCTCAATTGAAAGGGAATATTACCTCTGAAAACAAGTCAGGGTTCTCCCTGCAGGGCATAAGTCTCAGTGTCTCTGACACCAAGCATTCCTACAGTATGAATTACTCAGTTACTCGGGGCATTTAGCAGCATTATCAAATGCAGTCATGATTATATTATTACATTTCTTTGTGCATAATGGCAAATTCTATATCTATGTGCACTTTGCACAAGAGCAGAACAAAGAGCAGTGCACATTGGCTTCAGAAATGGATTCTGAAGGGGATAAATTGATGTGGCATGAGCTGCATGCTTTGCAGTATGAGATACTTAGAATATTTGGAACTAATCTGAAGGGAAAATAACCTTACCTTCTAAAAGCCTGAAAGTGAGACTTTACTATTAACCTGTATTCATGGGAGAAGGATAACAGAGATACAGCTGATAAGAATAGTCACAGATATGTCTGGGAACATTTATCACAGTGGTAAAAACACATGGTGATAGAATTTTTTCCCGCACATGTACACCTTTGTGTAAACATTAAAGTACAAACAGATGTACCTGCTTAGGGAACTCTTTTTCCTCTATGTCATTATGCTTCTGAGAAGCACATTGCAGGGCTGGGGCTTTTCAGAATATAAATTTATCAAACTGAGTATGATTAATTAATCTACTTAAGAAGACAGGAAAGAAACAAGCCCATGCATTTCTCCACACACTGTAGGGTATTTGGGAAACAGCATTCTTGTTTTTTAGAAAGACCCAGCTCATTTCTGAATGAGTCTCTGTGCTCACTTTTAAATGGAAAGGTAACTTTTCAGACTCTAGATCCTTTTTAAGTGGAAAATGTGCAATATTATCTAAGGAAAGCATGAAGTTGATTTACTATGCATGATTTTTTCAGTTCTTTGTACACTTTCAGTATGGTTATATTTTTGCTCAGGACACACATATATATTTTTTCTGCTGAACTTTTCTCGATTGCTTTTTTATCAGGTTTACAAATCAAATCAAACAGGTATATTGCAGAGCTCTCTGATATTATTTTCTGCGCTTATAGCACAATGTATTGAATTATGCTTGCTCATGTACTGCTGCTGCTGTTCTCTCCAGATTGAGAGAGAATGACTGTGGGGGCTGTAAATTCACTTGGCTTGCAGCACCACTGGTTAAATCAAGAGCCCTATTCAGGCTAGAGAAGAGACAGAGCAAGTGTTCATTACACAAATCAATTTGGTCAAAAGTACAGCACAGTGGGTACTCAACCATTGCTCACATAATATTGTCGACTTAATCAAATAATGCCTAGAAGACATTCACAAGCTCTTTCTCTCTGAGAAATAACTTGATTGGTGCAGCAGGACAAAAACAGGTGCTGTTTTGAGCATTTTTTTCAAGTTTAATGAGCATTGTGAAAAATGCTAAATTCTAAAGAGCTTAGCATCTAAATATGCCTCTAAATGTGTTCTTAAAAATAATCGATTGCTTTTCTTCTCTTTCTTTTCTTCCCATATATATTTTACAGGTTACTCTTACTAGAATTAGGCTGCTCTTCCTTTAGACTTGGTGTGGGATGAAAAAATATGCAACTGATTTATATTGTGTGCAGATGATAGAGTGGCCAAGACTTGACATAGGTTTTCCACGTTATTCTAGTACAACATCTTTCAGTTTATCCAGGAAGAGATAATAGTTTTGGTTCCATTTTAGGCATTTCCTACTGTTTATGTTCCATTTACTCTTTAAAATCTGAGACTGAGAACATTGTTCCTTCAGTAGTGGCAGCATTTCATTACATTGAAACAGAGTTTGAGGGGGAAAGATTTTGTCTACACCACTATTGTTTTGTAGGAAATGAAAGGGGTTAGTCAATTAAAAAGAGTGGAGGGGAAGTGTAACACTCGCCCTTCCAGTGTAAGAAAATCACAGGGACAGCTTTGGTTACAGACAGAAAGAGATACAGAAAATGTGTATTTGTAGGGAAGGAGAATGGAATTGTGTTTTGTGCCCAAAGGGTGTACACACAGCCCTCTCTTATTTCAGGTTCACTGAACATTCTCTGTTATTGCATGCTATGACTTTGCCACAAGTGCTGAGGAAGGATGGGAGATGACACTCTTGTGTCCACTCAGGGGTAACCTGGGAAATGGGTTTGTATTAGAGCTGGATGAAGGTTTTCAAGCATACAGGTTTGTTTTTTTTATTTTTCCCCGAAGAATGTATTTCAGGGTGTAATATATTGTGAATTTGGATTAGGAAGGCCTGGAAAAAAGGTGGAAGGAGATGATATATTCTCCCAACTAGAATCATAGAATGCACTGGATTGGGAGGGACCTCTAGAGGTCATCTTGTCCAAACCCCGTGCAGCAAGGTGGGACATCCCCAACTAGATCAGGTTGCTCAGAGCCCCATCAAGCCTAACTGTGAATGTCTCCAGGGACAGGGCCTCCACCTCCCTGGGCTACCTATTCCAGAGTTCCACCACTCTCATAGTAATGAACTTTTTCCTAATGAATCTAAATCTACCCTGCTCTAGTTTAAAGCCATTATCTCTTGTCATAGTGCTAGGTGTCTTTGTGAATAGTCTCTCCCCCAGAAAATTAGGAAATTTTAGATTCTATTTTATCCAGAAAAATATCTTGGTTACCAATTTTCTTCATCTGTGGTTTTGGTTTTGGTTTTTTTTGTTTTAATTCTTGGGAAAAATATATGGATTGGAATGAGAAAAAAATTATTTGCTAAAATGTTTTAGAAAAGGTTTCTTTTCTGTTAAATTACAGCTTTTTGGGAAATTAGAGATTATTGCCTTAGTTTGTTTTTTTCTTTTCCCTGATATCAGAAATCGATTGTGCAGAATGATCCTGAGGCAGCACACTGGGAGATGTGTTCTTTGGCTGTGAGATGGCAGGACCTAAGACTCTTGGTAGTTCACTTGTCAAAAAGGAGAAGCAGCTCCTAAAGGACTGGATAGGCTCTTGGCAAAGGCTACTAAGGCAAAAACTTGCAGCGTAACACACTCCTCATTTTTCATTGCACCTAACCTTCTGTCGTTGAAAATGGAAGAACTGCTAGTGGTGGCAGCTGCAAAAAAACTGGGCTGGCCAAAGGAAATATCCCATGGTTTTCATTGCTTTTTAAGAACCTAACTTTGGTGTGAAGACTTCTGAGAACTTGAATTCAGTCTTCCAAAGAACAGAGGTTCATTCATTTCATTACAAATCAATAGTTTAACTTTTAACTATCCTGGTGGTGAATTGGGTTGAGAAGTACACAATATATTTATACTGAAAGTATCTTACATGAAATACAAATTTATTTTCTGAAACACTCTCTTTACAAGGGTGGCTTCACTGGCTTCCCATATGCTGGTGTCTGAGAATACACCTTCTGTACACTCATTCTGTCATTTGGGGGCATATGTTAGTCAGTTAGAGGGTAGAAAGGCTCTGCAGAGGGACCTCGACCGACTGGACAGGTGGGCAGAGTCCAATGGGATGGCATTCAACAAGTCCAAGTGCTGAGTGCTGCACTTTAGCTACGGCAATCCCATGCAGAGCTACAGGCTGGGGTCGGAGTGGCTGGAGAGCTCCCAAACAGAGAGGGACCTGGGGGTGCTGATCGACAGCCACCTGAATATGAGCCAACAGTGTGCCCAGGTGGCCAGGAAGGCCAATGGCATCCTGGCCTGCATTAGGAATAGTGTGGCCAGCAGGAGCAGGGAGGTCATTGTGCCCCTGTACTCTGCTTTGGTTAGGCTGCACCTTGAATACTGTGTCCAGTTCTGGGCCCCTCAGTTTAAGAAGGACATTGAAACACTTGAACGTGTCCAGAGAAGGGCAACAAGGCTGGTGAGAGGCCTTGAACGCAAGCCCTATGAGGAGAGGCTGAGGGAGCTGGGATTGTTTAGCCTGGAGAAGAGGAGGCTCAGGGGTGACCTCATTGCCCTCTACAACTACCTGAAAGGTGGTTGTAGCCAGGAAGGGGTTGGCCTCTTCTCCCAGGCAACCAACACCAGAACAAGGGGACACAGTCTCAAGCTGCGCCAGGGGAGGTTTAGACTCGAGGTGAGGAGGAAGTTCTTCACCGAGCGAGTCATTCGTCATTGGAACGGGTTGCCCAGGGAGGTGGTTGAGTCATCGACCCTGGAGGCGTTCAAGGGGAGATTGGACGTGGCACTTGGTGCCATGGTCTAGTCATGGGGTCTGTGTTGATAGGTTGGACTCCATGATCCTCAAGGTCCTTTCCAACCTAAGTGATACTGTGATACTGGTGGTTTTTAATTTTGTTTACCTGTAGGAATGGCTTCAGTTTTGATTTGTTCAACCACCTAAACCTTCAGTAGCTCACTAAATGGAATTAATCTCAATTTATTTCTGTGTATGTGAGAATTTGGTCTTCTTTTTCTGTATTTGTCCCTTTCATAATAGTTTTCAATGCTGTGATGTAGTAAGATTCTTTAATGTTTTATAACTGATAATATGTGGTGGAATAGGAACCAGAAAGCAGCCTATGATTTGAGCAGAAATGGCAAGGGGTATGTGTCACCTAGGTGGGGAATATACTGATGAGAGAGAAAATTAGTTGAGACAGATTCCTGTAAAATATGTTTTCTGAATGCAGACTAGTGAAGGCTTTTCTCTCTCTTTTTTTTTTTTTCTTCCCTTGGAGTACATTTTGAGACTTATTTCATATCCTGTAATAAAACATTGTATCCAAGGGCATCTGACTTTACTACTTGTTTTCTTAAAATCTTTCCTGTTATCATTGAGACCTCTGGTAACTGATTTGCTAATTTCAGTAATAAATATTAATGTGATGCAATATTAGTCATAGAATCATAGAATGGTTCAGGTTCGAAGGGACCTTAGCAATCATCTACTCCAACCTCCCAGCCATGGGCAGGGATACCTCTCATCTAGACTTGGCTGCTCAAGCCTCCTTCAGCCTGGCCTTGAACACCCCCAGGGAGGAGTCATCCACAGCCTCTCTGGGCAGCCTATTCCAGAGTCTTATCACCGTTGTACTGAAGAACTTCCTAAAATCCAGTGTAAGCCTGCTGTGCCTCAGCCTAAAACCATTCCCTCTTGTCCTGTTTCTAGACACCCTTATGAAAAGTCCCTCTCTAGCTTTCCTGTAGGATCCTTTCAGGTATTGAAAGGCAACTCTAAGGTCCCTAAGGAGTCGTCTTTTCTCCTTCTTCTCTTCTCTAGGCTCCTTCAGCCTATCCTCAGAGCAGAGGTATTCCATTAAGAGCGTATCCATTTGATTTCAATTGGCTAACTCAGTAAGTCAGTTTCATGATGTTTGTTTCTCTGAGGGCATAGATCTACAGTCTCCTTTTTTTTTGTGTTAAATAGCTTCTCAATATTTATGAGATGATAAGGCAAACCAGGATTTTTATTAAAATGGAGATATGTACCTGTTGAACAAGGTTGAACAAAGGTTAGGAGAAAAGTGAACTATTAAGAGAACTATAAAAGGCTAATAATAACATGATAGAGGATCTTAAGACATAGAAGAGTATTTATTCCCTGAAATGATAAATTAAAATTGACATATGAGGACATATTTCTGGGTAGATGTAGGCATTCCTTGCAGGAGTTTCTCTGAATATTGTCCATACCTAAATTCAATTTCACCAAGATTAAACTGGTTTAGCTCATATATATCGATTGAGCTAGAAATTACTATGGAAAATTGAGCATCTCAATTCTGTATGAAGTGCCTGCAAATGCAATCAGCAGTCATTAAAGGATTCAAGTTTCAGCAACTTATTTTAACATTCATGACATAAAATGCTGCTGAAAATTTGCAATTGTGTATTAATAAATATCTGTAACAAATGTTTTTTAGATGGGGAAGATTTTGCAGCAGTGTCTGTCGAAAGGATGCCTAAGGATGCCAAAGTTTTCATCCTCTGATTCCTTCTGGGCATTATCATTAATAATCTGCTAAAAATCTGTAACTGTTTATTAGATTTTTAAAATTAGAAGTACCTTCTCAGTGGAACCAGAGTCATGTAGCAAACCAGTACAAATGACCTTTTGGTGAAGATGGCAAATGACACCTTACACCTCACAGCTACAAACTAACCTGATAGAGTGCTGACTGACATGTGTGGGAGAAAAGCCAAGCTGTAGTCATTCTGAGGATTCTGAGAACCTGCAGTTACCATCGATCTCGTGCAGCACTGAGGGACTGTATTACCACTGCTTTCAGCTCCCAGTTTATTTGCAGCTTTACATCTTGGTTTACCCTAGAGCAGGGTAGATTTAGATTGGACGTTAGGAAGAAGTTCTTCACTGTGAGGGTGGTGGAACAGTGGAACAGGTTACCCAGAGAGGTGGTGGAGTCCCCATCCCTGGAGACATTCAAGGTCGGATTTGATGGGGCTCTGAGCAACTTGATCTAGTTGAGGATGATGGTCTAGATGTCTTCTAGAGGAGACTTTAAACCCAGTGCATTCGATGTTTCTATTCCATGATTGTAAGTAAAAGGCACACTGCTTTTAAAAACATGCTGTTATAAGAGGAATAGCCATAAGCACAGATTTGTCAATAAGATGCAGTCTTTTACATCTGGAATGGATTGTGGACAAAGGAAAAGCCTTGAATGTTGTGTTTCACTTTTCATAAGGCTTTGACACTTTCACAGAAGCCGTGAGTCTATTCAAGCTGGGAAATATGGTCAGTAGGCTGGGTGGAAAACTGGGAGCTTTGTTTAAGCAGCTCACCATCAAAATGAAAAGATTTATGAGAAGGAGGTCTGCAGGGATTTGTGGTGACTCAGTGTTTTTCAGCATTTTCATTAATGATCTGAATGATGGAATAGTGTATACTTATCAAATCTGCGACAACACCAAGCTGGGAAGGTCTGTGAGCACATTGCAGGACAGGAGTAGAATTCTAAATACTCTTGATAAATTTTAGGTATGGTGTGGAAAAAAATGAAAATGCTGTTCAAAAACATCAAATGTGAGGTGCTTACCTGGCCTGAAGAAACTGCATAAATGCAGCATAAAAAATCACTGGTTAAAGAGCAGTTCCACAAAATAGACTGTTATGGATTACAAGTTGTACATGAATTTGCACTGCTGTTTTCTATAGGAAAAAGGAAAAAGAAGGAGCACTAGACAGAAGATAGTTTCAGGGGTGAAATGTGTTGACTAGTTGGCTTATGAATTATGATCTCTTCACAAAGTTTAAATGAATGGCTTTTGGATGTGTGAAGGTAAATGCAGCTTTGTAGTCAGAAAGTTAGGTTGTGTGGAAAAATGCGGAGACTATACTCTGTTTTGTGTCATCTCTGTGTAATGGTAATGCTTGGGGGTGTGTGTATTTATTTTGCATAAATTGTAATGATTTGCTTGACTGAGTCAGGAGAGAGGATATTGAATGAGACTGAACCTATAACAGATCAGGACTTGTACATTTTGTGTACAGGACTTCAAGGATGTAGCAAGGTTAATGCCATATACTAATTTCAATTAATTTCTAGAGAAATATCGAACAACGGTCTTTAAATCCTCTAGGTAGGAAAATATTCTCTTGAAATGTAGTATTTATGTGTAAGGTAAATTCTATTCTAGCTCTTTGAGTCCACAGGGCTTTGAAACTTAACCTTTCTGAGATTTTGCAAAATCCGGCTTGTCCTGTTTCTGTTTTACCTCCATGGTGTTACTTGGAAATGTTCATGTAAGCTTCACATTCCGATTTCAATTTGCAGTTGTTGGTCTTCGGATCTCCTAGGCACATCTGCAGATTTCTAGGTGGTAATATGCTTTATAAAGAGTCTGTTACTTTGATGAGCCTTATAATGCATTTTAAATGGTTTAGTTCTGTTAATGTATGCCACAAACTTCTTTAAGGGCATTTGCAGGTATGGATCTTTGACAGCTGTGAAGTTCAGGATTTCAATTCTCGATGCCCAAACTCTGAACCTTTCTTTGCTGAAACTGTAAATTTCAGGCTTCTGCGAATGAAAGTGGTAAAATCAAAGAGAAATACCCAGAAAATCACAGTACTTGCATTTGCCTGCTTCACCCCTAGTTTAGTTTAGTGTCTTCAGAAGCCTTGCTGGGGTTTTGTTGGGAATATATCTGTTCAGCTTCTCTTGGTACATAAGTTGCTTCTAATGTTTTGGCATGCTAATAGTGCACAGTTGAGTCTTCTTAGTCCTTGTTTTTCATCATTTATATTAACACAATGAACAGAAATTACTTTTTCCAATTTGCATTTATACAGTATGCTTATTATGTAATTTCTTCCTGGGGCACCCTTTCTTCCTAAAGCTAAACAGCACCTTCAAAATTCTTTAATTCTCTTCATATTACTCTAATTGACCTTAAATTCTCCTGGAGTTTTATATTTCAAGAGTTTCCAGTTACTCATCCCCCCACCTGCTCTCATACACCAAATTTCCTTTATATTTCTCTCATTTTAAGGCCTGAAGGTGGTAGAGAGCAATCTCTGCAGCGCCTAGGGCTGGAATAGTTGCCTAAAATCAAAACTTTGGATTTCTGAGTTGGTTTTAGATATCAGGAGAATAATGTGGAACATGGATTTGTCTCTTAGCAGCTATGTTTAGTATTTAAATCAATAGAAATTTATGCAGATGAACTATTTCGTTTCTGGGACTCTGCCTGTGAGTTCAGGGAGCAGAAGATAAAGAGATGTGATGACACTGATTCAGTTTCAGATTTACACTTGAGCTGTTCCCAGATCATTGTTTGCATCACTTGAGAACCCTTCCAAGGCACAGAGAAGTTTGTGCATGAGTATCAGGGTGTCACATGAGATGTAGGCACTGCTGAGGAATGGATGCTTCTGCAGAAATGCTGAGGAACTTTCATTGTCAAGAGTTCTTAGCACGGAAGTATAGGCAGTACAGGAAAATGTAGATGTTTATGCTCTCAGTTTTTGAACATTTGCATTTACTGGGGAAGGTGATGTTCAGTTTAGTTTGCTGGAATTAAATGTATATGTAGTTTTTGCTGATATAAGTGATGCATTCTGTTTAAGTTCTTTTGCTTCTTCAACAGGCTTATTGGTACTAAAACCGTATGGTAAGGTTTGTTTTACTTAATTATTCCTATTTTGCTTAAAGTGTTGTCTCTTAAAAGAAATTTGATACTAGCAAGAAATGGGAAATTTCTTCTTTTTTATTTGTGTGTGTGTGTGTGTTTTGTTGTTTTTTTTTGTTAATGGAAAAAAAAAAGAAAGACAAGCTGAACTGTAGCTTTAGAACACAAGACAAAAATGAATACTTGGAAGATTAATATGGTTGGAAAGAAGAGGAAGGACAAAGAAAATAGAGGAACAGCTGTAAGATGATCACTGTGGTTTCATTCAACTATTTTTTTTCCTCTTCTTTTCTTCCAAATCTCTTCTACCAGTGCTAGAGAAAATAGCCACACTGGTTTATGTACCTACCCAAAATCATTTCCTGGTGAATGTGTGCTGTATGCGCAATGCTTGATTAAATGATTAGATACTGTATGATAGAATTAAAGAAGACAGATGAGAAATTTCTATAGTATACAGATAGACTAGTTTTGGCTAGATTTAATCTTGAAATGGAGGGAAATACATTTTCAATCTCTCAAATTGTTTGTGAAATTGTAATACACAGAAATGTCCTTCAATTATAAACTACTGGTTTTAAATTAGGGAACACTACCTCTGTAAGAACAACTATGCCATGACTTTATGGTGATGAGAAAGAAAATCTGTACAGCTTTGCCCCTCATCAGACAACCTTCACCACTGCTTATACTTCTGTGCCCTTTCACCACTCAAGGCCTTTTCCATAATGGTGACCATTTTTCTAGACATAATGACACTCTAGTGCCAACCAGCACTGCTTACTAAGGGGCATCTAGGATGTGATGTACAACCTGCCTTCTGTGTGGAAGTCTCAGTGGCCCCTGAATGAAAGTATTAATCTTATATGAAAGTTTATGGCTTGCATCTGCGAGTAGGCTATTTGGATGTGGAGACTCAGTTTCTTCTTTTGGCAGCCACTGATGAGGTTAAAGGGATTTCAGCAGCCTTGTTTTGTAAGGAGATATATTTATTAATTTTTGAAAATTAGCAAAGAGAATCAATAAACAATAACCTCCTTCCTATTTTCCAGTTTATTCCAAATCCATATTAAAGATATCCTTGAAAAGCTACACTGTTTGGATGGTACAGAAATGGATTTTATTTCCATGTATCTCAATTTCTGATATTCTTCAATACCTTTGAGCAGAATTAATTCCTCTTTTTTTTTTTTTTAAGAACTTAAGCCCACCCTCAGTTTGTTTCCAAAATGGCAGACATACTTAGTGTACTTTACTTTATTTTGCTTTACCCTTTTAGCAGACAGATGATGCAGCACAGACCGATGGCCAGCAACAGACACAATCTTCTGAAAACACAGAAAACAAATCACAGCCAAAAAGGCTTCACGTCTCAAATATACCATTCAGATTCCGGGATCCAGATCTTAGACAAATGTTTGGTGTAAGTACTCATCATTTGTTTCTGCTTTTTCATATTTGCATTGCCATAGGTATTTTATATAACAGGCAACAGTGAGCGCAGTATCTCTGGTGTAGGCTGTTGAACTATTATCAGTAAAGACTGATTGATTTATTTGTAACCAAACGTCTGATTTGGCAGTCACAACTGGGAAAAAAAATGCTACTGATTCTTCTGTATGTGATACAGATGGGTGCACTGTGTGCATGGCATTCAATAAAAGGCTATCTCCATTGGTTTAAGCTATTGAATGAATCTATATTCCTACTGTACACTGCTGCATATATGTCTGTATTTATTGATTTGGGAAGGTGTGATATAAAGTAGTGTTTGACCTCTTGAACAAGGGACTCAAGTTTATAGAAGACTTGGGCTGAATTTAAGCAGAAAGTCCAGGAGTACGAGTTCTCACCCATCCCCACAGGTCTTGTATGCCTGTATCTTCTAAAGTTGTTGCCAGTATTTTTGTGTAAAGTCTTTCATTCTTTTTTTCCCTCTTCCCAGGCTATTAGCTATCTTTAAGTACCTTGGCTGTGTTCCACACGTCTCATATGTGCCATCAATTTTGGCCGCATAACTATGAGAAGTTAGACAGGGTTTCTTCTCCCTGCTCCAAGAACTCTTAGAATGATATGTCACTAAATAAAATCTAGACATAGTCCTGATCAGCTCTTAGAACCTAGTTTTTCCTTTTTCAGGTTAGTACTGTTAGATATTTATGTTACTTTTGCTTTCCTATTTCTGACACATTAAAGCTTAATTCACTTCTACATTACACTTTGCTATACAGTGCACCATCAAGCACTTCATGGCACCCTACTTCTTCCCATCTTTCACATTTAGATCAGATTTTTAAGCTCCTCTAATGTTTTTGGATGTAAGTTAAGGCATTGTTTTCTCAGTAATTATTTCTATGAAGTGAAGGAAAGTCCCTGGAAAAATAAACATAGTACGGCATTGAGAAATGAGAGTGTCTTCTTTGCCATGTCTGACTTAACTACAAGTAACCTTCCCTCTAAATGCTACTACAGCTCATCAGTGAAATAGCAGAAGGCAGAATAATTAACCCTCTGGAGAAAAAGATGCAAATTTATTTAAATTAAACAAACCACTTAATATAGCTGGATTTTATTTGAAAGTACATTAAATGGAAGATTTTATTTTTTTTAAAGGGATTGGAGTCATTTTGAAGTGAATAAAAGCTGTGGGGTTTTTCCATTATTTCTAAATCTTAGGTCTCAAAACACTAACACTGGAGAATGGCTGGAGTGTTTCAGCCTTAGAATGTCTTGGTGACAGTAAAATTTTTGCTTCTGTATTGAGAGAAAATATCTGCAAGTGTGGTTTGAAATATCTGATATGAGGTGTGGTAATGCTGCACCATGACCACATTACACACACAGCAGATGACTATAAATACAGCAGATGAGGATTGGTCAAACACTAAGTCAATGTCTGCTTATAGACTGAAGTTGCAGTTAAAACGTTAATTAGTGAATGCAAGAACATAAAATGAGCCAAGGGATAACAAATGGTGGTTGATTTTTCATAACCAATTTGAAACACTTTAATAAGCTGGAGAAAGGAACACTATCCTCTCTGGCCTGGAATTCTTATATCTTACCAAAATGAAGCGTGGGCTCATCTCAGAGAGGGTCTTTGGAATCTTTTGGTTACTATTTATTTTGCTGCTTCTGATTTTTACCTTTTTGTTTAATACATTGTAACACTTTTGAGTGTTAACACTGATCCATACTGCATGTTAATGACATGTGAAATGAAAGTATCACATGAGAGAGTGCTCTAACTGAACACAACCGGAGCCAAACAAATACTGACTTCAGTCCAACAGAGCCTTTTGCTTTAGGATAGCAACTATGATCAAGTTTTGCATGTCTGAATCATATCTAATGATTGTGAGTACTGTTGTAATGTCAGTAGTAATAGCAGCTACTTCTAATATTATAATTAACATGTAATTGTGAGCAGGGAAAATTTCTGAACAAGTAAATATCCATTCTAGTTTTCCAAATTACACTCTAGTAAGACAAGAATTACTTAGGAGAGTGATGCTTATCCCTTTGTAGTGAGAAATCCTCGCTCCCTGAAGCCAGCAACAAAACTCCTAGTTGGTACAATCCTATTCCTGTAAAGCAGAGGTAACCAAACTCCTTTTCATGTCCTGGAAAGCAGGTGCCAAAAGTCTTCAGAAACAAAGGTTCTTCAGAGGGAAGGATGAGGAGAGATGGCAGCAGTGTTCCCACAGCTGTTAATCCTGTTTTGTTAATTGTCTTTCTTACACTCCAAGCAAAGTAATCCAGTATTATGTATGTTAGACCTGTGATGCCAGCACCCTACTAGGTGTGAAGGCACAAGTGCAATGATATGTGTCATTTAGTTGTGATATTAATCTGACTTCTCTTCAGCATTGTCTTTTTTGGTGCCTGACTATCTTTGCCTTTTTGTTTTTTTAACATTCTGATGTGGTGCACCATTTTCTGAGAGGAAGAAAAAACCCAAAACAACACATATGTACTGTATGTAAAAGAAGCATTGCACTTACCTAATTTTGATGTTTATTTTCTGTTTCTTTGCAGCAATTTGGTAAAATCTTAGACGTTGAAATTATTTTTAATGAGCGAGGCTCAAAGGTAAGCAGTTCAATTCATTCATGGAATTTCAAAATGTGGTTAAAATGTTTATAGGAGTAAGTGAAAACAACTGCCCTGCTGTAAAAAGTTATGTCTGAAAGTCCATAATAGAGAAAACATCTTCTGAGATGTCATTTAGTTTCCTAAGCAGCCTGAAAATCGGTAGACTTCTTTGTATCTTTTAAAGGGGGTAATTTTAACTACACCAAACTGTCATCTTTTTAATGGAAATGTTGATTTCTGCTGTCTTTAGTCTTCAGTGCTAATTATCTTTTTTATTTTTCATTAAGATGATTCCATACTTACATTACAGATATTTGTAGGCAGGTTTGTATTAGGAGAGGTGTTTTTATTTACCCCTGTTGAAATGAAAGATGATACTTAATAACTGTCCTCATTAGGAATTAGCTGAGAAAATATGTGATTGTTCCCGATTATCTGAGTGCAGATGTTTTCCTGCAGTCAAAGCTTCAGTACACCAACCCTTTGAAAGCAATCTGTTTTAACGTTTCCTGATGAAAAGTTATTGTATTGCAAATGCTGAGTATTTTTCAATTACTTTGCCTTAAATGCATACTTCAATATTTAAGAAATAAAGCAAGATAAAATGGCTGTGACTGCACTAGCAGCATCAGTATGCTCACCTATGACATCAGCTGCATTATGAAGGTTTATGTTTGTCATACACATAGTAGTAGCTTTTTCCTTCTCCTGCCATGTCACACTAGAATATTTATCCACCGCTGTTTCAGTCTTCCTGTAACTCTCATATATGATTTATTATTAGCCACAGACTTATTTTCCTCTTGTACTACAATCTGTCATTTAAGAATCAGATACATCATCAGTGTCTCCTAGATCAGATATATTTACATTCCCTTAGGGTGTTTGTATGCATATCCTAAACTTAAAGCCATCACTTTATGTATATATAGTAGCTGAAGTTTTCTGGTTTATATTCCAAAATTATTCTGACATTTATTAATTAGTGCTCTTGTCTGCTTGCCCTAACCATATTGGAATGTTTACCACTTTTTCAGTAAACAACCAAAATTTATGGAGCTGAGGCGCTTAGAATCTCCTACTGTAGTTGAAATTTATTATCATTAAATTATGGTTGTTCAATAGTGTTTGCAGAAAACGTTGCCTGTCTAGAAACTGCTCCCGCTGGGTAGTGCTATAAATTTCCAAAGACATTCCACCTTTGCCTGGTGCTGTGGAAAATGAAGTGGAGCTGAGTAGAGATGATGGTGGTTTATACCTTTGTTGAGCCATGACATTGTACACATGTAGGGCTTTTAACTGTCACATCAGGCTCAGACTGCCTAAGCAGAAGGCTTTTTAACTGCATTTGGGAGTGGGGTGAGGAGGTATTCCTGAACTGAGGTTTTTTAATAGTGGTCTTGCAGTAGTGAAAACATCCAGTGCCTTGTGCTAGAAACCAGCACCTAGAAAGGATTTCACAAGGAAGACGTTTTCCTCTTTTAATGTCCCGCCTTCAATTACACACTCTGGTTTAGACACTCTTAAGACCTATTCTTTTTCAATGTCAATAATATAAAATACTGTAATAATATAGATTTTATATTGATGTTATATTTGCCTTGTGCAATGCTTTCAGGGCAAAGATGTTTATTATGTAATACAGCAAAGTTACATAGTCGTCTCAGAAGGCACATGTGTCACATCTCAATTGGTCATACTGCCATATGTGTAATTAAGGCATACAATAGGTCAAAATAACAAAACAGTAATTTAACACATCCAACCAAATTCTTCCTAGTTTCTCTCCTTCAGTTACAAGGTGTTTACATTGTTCTCAGAGTCAAAGACAAAACATAGCTTTCTCTAGTTTGAGCAAAGGCAAACCATCCCTATGCTCCTCTAAATCTATCCAAAAACAACCCTTCTCCTACAAAACAGTAATAGTGTTAAACACTATGCAGTGCTGGGTTGGTGCATCCACACTGCTGCTGGGTTAGCTGCTGGAGATACTTAAAACAGTTTTGCAGTGCATCTCTTTGCTTCTGTATGTTACTTCTCACCTTATATAGAGCTGTTTCAGGTAAAGCTGTGTAGTGTTTTGATTTGCAGAGGTGCAGTAAGATTCTCTCAATGAAAAGACAAGTTAAAAGTGGTATTAGGAATAAGATGAATTGATTAGGAATTAAGATCAGGAATAAGAGGATTTTTTTTTTCTTTATATTTTCTTTTTCTTTTCCTTCTTCTTTTTTTTTTTTAATCTGATCATTTCATGTCCATTCTGTAGGATTTAAGATGCACCAGATTAAAGTCCCATTCCTGGCAGTGCTTATCTATGTTTTCATAAAATCCCACTGAAACTGAAAGGACTACTAAGTGGTCTCAAACTGAGTACAGGTAAAAACAAAATTTGCAGGATCAAAATTCAAATTTGCTTCTAGCTGTAGTTTGGCATAAAGGAACCGCTAGGTTATTTATTTTGTATGTTTCTGGGTTTGTTTATTTCTTTTTATTCCAATGTTAATGTTGAAAAAGACTCTTGAAAACCCAACAAAAGTAAGCTCTTTTTCATCCCATAGTAGTTAAGAAAAATGAAATTGCATATGCAAAAAACATAATGGTGCAGTACCACCATAAAGAATAAATTAAGTTTGTAGAAGGGAGGATCTGCATTTAAAAATAAAATAAAAATAAAAGCTTCATACTACAAATTTCTGCTTGTTTGGGAGCATCATCATAATTAAGATAACGTTGCTAGAATTGTACGGCAGCACTGATGACTTCTGGAACTCTTTCTAAGAATTGGATAAATTTCAGTATTGGTTTGATGGGGATCTTTCTTACAACCTGTCTTAAATGAGGCTTAGCTTTGCCAATTCCTGAAGCTATTGATTGAAGTAATGTTAAAATTTGCTGCTAATGTATCTTTCTATGCCTTTGCCACTCCTCTTGGAAGGCATTTTGTAGTACAGCTTCCATTACTGTGCATATTCTAACGCTACTCTGCTTGTTCATCATCAGAGCTCTCCACAGAGCTGCAAATGGCTTTTGACTCAGGCACAACTGCAAGGCTGCCAAGATACAGGATCAACAAGTGCCATTTTGTTGCAGCTGTAAATTAATACTCTCTACAGCTGTACATTACATACACACTTTCATAAATGCATGTATATGTAACTAGTCTATCTTACATTGCCATATGTTTCATCAAATGAGAAGTGCTCCAAAGCACCTGCCAAATTAAATCAGAGACTTTTCACCTACTTACTTGGCTGTTATTAAATCATCTGACAGACCTTAAAAATCAAATGCAGAAATGTGCACTACTGGTTAATAAAATAGAGAGCACACTAATGTAAAGTAGCTGTTGAGCGAGCTGGATGTGAAGTTATTGATAATGTGTTTGTGTAGCTAGTTGCCTGGATGGTGAGTGGGTCTGTGTTCTGTGGTTGAGTTCCTGTGTCAGCTAGATAAAATTAAAGGTTTGCATAAATAATAAGAGCTTAATTTAAATACAGTTAATTATGAGAATATGTACAATACAAGAAATGAAAAAAATTACACTGAATATTCTTTTCAGAATCTTTGAAGTTCCTGCCTTATCTTGGCTTCTGCCTCCACTTTATATCTCTTTCTCAGTTTTAAACATAATTAGGTTTTTATCTTTCCCTTTAGTTGTTTAAAAAAAACCCAACTAACTAAAAAAATAATTAACTGGTAATGTTGTGAGCCAAGAAGACCAATTCAAACCAGCACCAAATGTTTGCAATTTTGAGCAGGGGCAGTTGTTCAGCAAGGAGGAGAGGGGAGAGCAATAGAACTGGGGGAATTTATGCTCCTGCATGGTGGTTGGATTGATGGTGTCACTGATGTTTCCTGCTGTGAAATTTTCTTCATGACAGCTTAAATGATGACCTTTATTTTATGGAGCTTTGACAAGATGGGAAGAAGCAGTTAAAGAAGAAAGAAAAGTTTTAAGTTGAGGGTGGATTTAGGTAGAAGAAAAGCCTATGCAGGCATCTAAAAAAAGGGATTAGTACCAAGGAGGGGGATTTACTTTCAACACTCCTGATGCTTTGGGCAAAAGAGAGTTACATCCTCAGTGTCTTGTGACAAGAGAGGTCGTGGCTTTGTGCTAAAATTCTGGAGAGTAGAGTGGAGAAAATGTGTGGAATCAGGTGTTTTCAGAATGGCTTCAGCCAGAAGTGGAACTGCTGATAGAGCACTTCTGAGCTCAGCCTTTTGAGTGGCTTTAAAAAAGAAAAAATAGAGTAAGAGACAATGTGCTTAAGCTACTTTGCAGAGAATGGAATATAAACTGCTATTGTATATAAATGTCACTCTTGTGTTCCAAACTGGCACAAATAAATGTGTTCTTCCAAGCTGGTGAAATAACTTAGTTCCTTAAGTTTTTTTCATGGATTGCCATTTAATTAGTTTTGCAGTTCATATCCATTGTTTTTTCTCAGTGCTTGGTGTTTCTCTTACCTTTGTTTTGTGTTTAATCTCCTTTTTATGTCAAATGTGTACGTAAATGCACACATGTATTTTTCCTTTTTGTTATTTTTTGTTTGTTTTGTTTGTTTGGGGTTTGGTTTTTTTATTTAATCAGTCACTGTATACATAAGGAGTAAAAAAGCTGGGAGTAGGTGTGTGACTATGGCCCACAAAACTTAGGGAATGAAATGGAGAATGAGGTGAGATGGTGGATGGCTGAGGAGCAACACAGGGAAAAGCTTCAACTTGTAATTCAAGCTGAAGTTACAGGAAAGAAAAAAGGTGGAGTAGCACTGGAGCTAGGTGCAGCAATGCCTAAGTATAAAGCAGCCATGTATGACTTGCACATGTTTTATGTTAGGAAACACAAAATGTAGAATGTAGAAGGCTGCTTACTGGGATCACTGAGAAAGCATGCAAAGGCATTGTAGAACTGATACAAGAATGACTTCAAGGGGTTGGTGTATGGCTCTCAAATGGTTCTCCGTATGTGATTCTTTCAAAAGTATTTACCGTTGTAACAGTGTTTAATGTAACTTAGCACAAGAAAAAGAATTTCAGTGGGATTGGAAATGTTTGTTTAGCCTAATATTAAAAAGCAAAGCAGAATTTCGTATTTGTTGAGTATTCTCCTGTCCCAGTAAGATGGGATTTTGGAGTTCTACCAGCTGCATGTTCTATATGTGGAAAGTACTATAGAGAAACAGTAAATGAACCAGTTGAACTTATTTGAACATTTGCATTTTTATTCCTTTATCAGAGTTTCTTTTTCTATTCACATCATGTGATTTTATTTGATCTGTTGATACAAGAAAGTTTATGCTTTGTTCCAAAAGTGCTTTGGTTTTGTTGGTGGTTTTCTTTTTATTTCTTTTCCTTTTTTTTTCTTCTTCTTCTTTTTTTTTTTCCTTTTTATAAAAAAATAAGTAAAGGCTGTATAATTTGACAGAAGTTTAAGTTACCCTAGTGTTGCATGGGAACAATGTTTCTTATGATCACAACAGCATGATTAAGTAGGCAATGTTTTAGAGTATATTGACATTCAGTGTTGAATTTTGTGCACATGTTTTTTTTCTTTCGTTGAGAGATCTGCATGTCATTAAAATGTGGTTCATTTTCTTTTCTCATTAGTTCATTTTTTTCTATGTGGAGACACTGTAGTTTCTTTTTAATTTCATTTTCTTATCGTTAGATTTATTTTCCTCTGTAGTGACATAGAGAAAGGTATTTTTGGTATCATTCTTTGAACTTCTCAGAGGGTATTATCTAACTGCTGACAGGAGAAATTTGTTCACATTTGTCGCTTATTTATTGCACATCTCGATACAATTATAATTTCTCTAATTTGCATGTTACAGAAATGAAGCGAGGACAAGACAATATTAAATTAAAGAGAGAGAACATAAGCAAACAAGTGGTCATTGACTGAAATAATAATGTGCATGTTGTTTTCCCCCCTTCTCCCTCCTGCATGCAGGGATTTGGTTTCGTAACTTTCGAAAATAGTGCTGATGCGGACAGGGCGAGGGAGAAATTACACGGCACCGTGGTAGAGGGCCGTAAAATCGAGGTGCATGTTCAAAATATTTTCCTTTTCATCTTTTTTATAAATGTCTGCTTCACTCTCATTTGTTGTTTCAGATGCATCATTGGTGTCTTCTGTGTGCTCCCCTTCCCCCTTCCCATTGTTTATATATATATACTTATATATAAAGAGAGAGAATCTGGCCTTACTTGGGTTTTTTATTATGATTTCTTTTGTAATTATTATTATTATTATTATTATTACCATTACTGCTGAACAGTGGATGAGAGAATTGAAGAGGAAAAAAAAAAAAAACACGCAAAAAAAAGAAAGCTTTAATATCTTGAAGTTATTATTTTGGATGTTTTGTAAATCAATGGGTGCAGTAGAGTCCAAAAACCAGCCAACAACAACAAAAAAAAAGTAAAAACCCAAAACAATTACAATTGAGAACAACCAAAAAAAAAAAAAAAAGTGTGACAGACAAAACAAAAACAAACAAAAGGTTGGTTTTGGTTTGGTTTTTTTCTTTCTTTCTTTTTTTTTTTTTCTTTCTTTCTTTTTTTTGTTTCTTCTTTTTTCTTTCTTTTTCCTTTTTTTTTTTTTCTTTTTTTTTTTTTTTTTCCTGCAGGGTTGATGCAGGATCCACAGTGGCTTTGAAAAACTTCAAATTGGGAAAGAAACATCCAGAGGATGTACAAAAGCAAACCAAAAAAACAAAGCCAGTGTAGAATGACCGAGTTTAACGTTCAGTTTTTAACGATACCATCAGGCTGCTTTGGCTGGATGGCCTGAGCCCTTTGTTATCTATTCCAAACCCACCAAAGATGCGTTTTAGTGCCACTGGATCCCCTTCAATACTGCCTCAGTCGTATTTGTTAGAATAAAAAAAAAAATACCAATTGAAAATGCTGTCGTCTTTTGAGTAAGATGTTGCATATTTTGCCTTTTCATTTTCCCCCTTCGACGGTAGCGCTTAGGGCCCTCACCAAACTCTCAGTAACCATGGTAACTGTATACATACCCATGCTGGCGATGGTGCTGAATGGTAAGTGGAGAAGTCCATCTGCCGTTTCACGTATTTAGCGCTGATATACCACGTGAATTTTTTTGACTTGTTGTATTAAGTTTTCTTGATGCTACATTTTTTTCTATATTGGTACGCCTGTAATTGAGTGTACGTTTTAAGCAAGCCTGGGAGGCACTGATTGGATTGAGGATATGACTTCGTGCACATCTTACTCAGATTGTTAACTCCATATTGTGTTAAATAATGCACCCTCTTTTTATCCTTTTGTTAGCTGTGATTTTAAAGCTTGAATGATTTTGTTAATTCTTGCAATGAAAAAGGCTCTTGTTCCAAGTGTTGAATGCTAGATGTTGCTTTTCCAATGGTACTTCTCTTCTGAAGGGTTATGTTGCACACTGCTAAAAATCGTTTGTCCCTTTTTTTTGACATTTTCTTTGTTTCCTTGTACCTTGTCTCTTTCCCTTCTACTCCACTGCATGTTCCTTCATATAATCTTTTTTTTTTTCTTTTTCTGTTTTGAGTATTTATTGTATCAGTGTTATCATGGAATACAAGCATGCTCTTAAGTCTTAAATTATGCAGTACCTTTTAATTTGCTTTTAATGTCTTTTTATTAAAGTTTAAATGATATGATGTTGCTTTATTGAAATGATTTGTAAGTTAAAATGGTTATGAAAGTAAATGTAATTATAAATAGTATGATTTTGTTATGCACCTGTTGCCTTCTATAAATTAAATTGCATTTTATTTTTACATGACTAATAGCAATATTAATGCATGCATTTACTAGTAACGTGGCCCCTCCCTGTAACCCTTTCTAATCCAGTGTTCTATGTGCTTAGGTAAATAATGCAACGGCACGTGTTATGACAAATAAAAAGACCGTCAACCCTTACACGAATGGTAAGTGCATGAGGTCTCAGTGCTTTGGTTTAATGTCAGTGCATGCAAAGCTTCATTCTTCTGCTGAATGGGTGGGATCATCTCCTGGTGAACTGTCATAGTCTGTATCTCCTGCATCTCCTTGTGCTCAGGCTTTGACCAGTGACCTAAAATATGGTAGGGCTGGGCATAAATTCTGTGTGTAGAGTTCAGCTAATTCACAGTCATGTGGGCATAGGGTAGGTCAGAGGCTTTAACTGCAGTTCCCTTCTGTATAGAAAAATACAGCTGATAGCGAGGCCTTTTCCTCTGACTTTGTGCAGTGTTAATGTTGTGATGAATGGACTGAGCAGAGGATTCAGATTTGATTGGTTGGTGGAGATAGAGAGACCAGTAAGATGAATGTCTGTCAGGCATGAGATACCTTTCATATTAAAACACACATAGACTCACACAGATTCACTGATTGCATTGGGTTGGAGGAACCCTCAAAGGTCATCTTGTCCAACACTCCTGCAGTCAGCAGGGACACCTCTGACTAGATCAGATTGCCCAGGGCAATGTCGAGTCTGACCTTGAATGTCTCTAGGGATGGGCCTCAACCACATCCCTGGGCAACCTGTTCCAGTGTTATACCATTCTCATTGTGCAGAACTTCTTCCTGAGGTCCAGCCTAAATCTACCCTGCACCAGTTCAAAACCATTACCTCTTGTCCTATCACTAGAAGCCCTTCTAAGCAGTCCTCTGCCAGCCTCCCTTTAGGTCCCTTTCAGTTACTGAAATGTAACTACAAGGCCCCTGGGGCCTTCTATTCTCCAGGCTGAACAGCCTCAGTTCTCCCAGCCTGTCTTCATAGGAGAGGTGCTCCAGCCCTCTGATCATCTTTGTGGCCCTCTTCCGGAATCCCCCTGTGAGGGCAATGTCTCTTCTGTTGCAGGCCCCAAAGCTGGGCACAGTACTCCAGGTGAGGTCTCACCAGAGTGCAGTGGCAAAATCACATCTAGTCAAAGATCATTTTATGTGTTTTCACACCACAATTTGTTAGAAAGGGCAAGCTGTAACTGAGTGCTACTTCCAGCTTTCATTTTTTTCTTTTTCCTGGAAAAAATAAAATTCCAAGCTATCTAAAAACAATTAATTGTAATACTGACTTAAGTTGCCATAGTTAGTATGATGTTGTACATTAATGGTGAAAATAAATACATAAATAATCCATAGATGTCTGAGATGTTTAGATGCAGTAGATGTAAAAACTGCTCCCTTTTGTAGACATTGATCATGTGCTTGAGTTGTTTGCATTTGCTAGTTCAGGAAATTTGAACTAGTTCTTAACTCTAAAATGTCAAACAGTAATACATTGGCTGAAGTTCACTGCAATTATACTTTCCAGTGTTGCTGGATTGTCTAGTAATAATTATTTGCTTTTCAATTTAATTGTTTATCCCATTCAGTAGAAAGCAGATGAAGTCTGCACATACATCCAGAGATAGATTAGGCTCTTTTCCATTTTGATATATAATGGATCTTATTTGCTCCATCTGAGGTCTCATTTGTCTCATTTTAATAAAACCCAGGGTAAACAGTGGCTTTATTTTTTAAGGAAAAAGTGGTTTTTTCCCCCCTGCCACATTAAAAACAAAATGGTTTTCATCTGACTTGATGAGCTAGTTAAAATGTTTGGGAGAAGAGTGAAATTCCTCAAGCTTTCTCAGAATCTGTTTCCTTCCTCATTTTTTGATGTAAACCTGGAACTTTGCCAGTGGTGCAGATGGGGAAAATCTCCTTCATTTTTACTGCCTTTAAAGCATCTTGATGAATCTAGTGAGAGACACAAAGCTTGACTGGATCACATGAGATTTTGTTTCCATAAAGAGCTAAATTACCCATATGAATATACTATGAACTTTGTCTGCTATCTTGTAATGACCAAAGGATAAAAGTAAATTTATTATAAATTATTATATATATATTGTATTCCTATTATCCTAAGGCTAGAACCCTCTTTATTAACGAATAACACGTTAGATATCGGCACATGCAGTGCTGAGGGAAGGGAGTGCTGTGTGGGAGACTTCTGGCAATCTGCTTTTAGAGGATGCTCACTGCTGTGTCCTGCACTGCATGATTACTTAGGTCATACATTATCATTTGTTAATATCCAAACTCAGAATGATGAAAATCTGCTGTTAAGTGTTTCCCACTTGGAGTGTTTTGTCTGTCATTTTCCATCCTGGTCCATCTGGACTAGATCTCACCCGAAGTATGAAACAGCCTTTTCACTGCATAGAAACTGGCATTTATAGTTGTGAATCCATGCATCCAAGGTGTTGCATGTAGGATGTTCTTTTGAACACCTTTGATGGGTATCTCCCAAGACAAACTCTGGTTATATTTCATACATTTTGACTTTTTTAATGTTTGAGGTTCCTAAAGTAAATGTACGAGAAAAATCGTATTTGTCCTCTGTAACCGTTGCAAGCAAGTAATGAAGGTACTTTGTTTAGCTGATTCAGTGCCTGTGTCACCAGTCGTCCTGACATTCCAGTTCTTTTTCATTTTGTCAGGAATTAACCAATACTGTAGCTGATTATTAAAGATTATTGCTGTCTAAAGATGTCATACTTTAAGTAGAATACAAGACTTGTTTGCTGTGTTCTTCTACAAGAATGTTAACATTTACAAGATGCTTCTGATGAAGCTTTTTGTTTGCACACGCCTATCTCTTCAGAACCACTTCTTTATGCAGCCTGGTTTTATTTTTCAAAGGGTATATGGTTACTGATATGTTATAGGCAGGTGTTCAGAACATAGCTAGGGTGCACATTGTATTTTATGAATGCATCAGGTCCTCATATTGATTGTAATTGTAAAAATAAGAAACCCTCTGCCTTGTCTTTCATTCCTGAGCACTGCTGGCTAGTTGGTAACAGGGCTGATGTTGCAAACGTGATTACAAAAGTTAGCAGAGTTCCAAGCACAAACACCTAGACATTTTAATGTATGCAACTTCAGTCAAATAAGTGGTTTGCTTTGTGTCCTAAATGGTTTTTGAAAGAAGTACGGTTTCCAGTGACTTTTAATGAATCCCCAAAATGAGTAGTTAATAAATATTCAGATGCTAAGAGAGATTTTTATTTGTGCAAGTCTATTGTCAGACAGGGTGGTTTATGATAGCTCACCTCATGTACTTTGCAGATAGATCTGCCTTTTCTTTGCAAATAAATTCAGTGTCAGGAGTTCTGCTTGTTAGCAAAACCAGTTTTGGAGATACTTTTGGATGTTCTGACCTAACCTCTTCATACTTAGACTTTTTCTTCATTGTTTTTTGGGGGTTTTTTATGCCCTTATTGCAATTCAAGATGTTCATCCAGATGTTGCAGGGAATGGAGAATGATGAGCAAGTAGATTCAGAGAACCACAGCAATTGATGAAGAACATGAAGCAGAGATCAGTAGAGGGATAAGCATGTTTTAAAGTTCATACTTGTGACTTATCATGAGCCTTCTGTTGATCTAAATTTAGATTCCAGATCACAGCTATTGACTATTGCCACAGTTAAATTCCCTCCCCATCCCCTTTCCTCCCCACCCTGTGTTGCAGAGTTTCTTCTCTGCCAAAGCATTCCTCTGGTCATGTAACTTTCCTATGAAGGGAAAATAATCCTCTCTGCATTCACTGTGCCAAACTTCCTACCAAAGCTTGCTACCCTGTACAGTATGATTATTTCTTTCCCTTTAGCAAGCTAAATGTGCACTTCTTTGGCTGACTGTACAGGGTGGGGTTTGAGGGGGGGCAATGGGATTCTTGGCTTCTTTGTTTGATTTTCAGTTGTTGAGCTTTTATAGTTTCAACTTGAGTAGAAGATTTGTATTGTGACAGTAAGAAGAATTCACAAAATTACACCTACTGCAGAGAATTTGCCCCCTCCAGCTGCTGGAATAAGGTTACTTGGCAGCTATCAGACTTGATTAAGCCACACAGCTACAGGCCAGCAGGTTGCTAGCTGACATGATAAAGTTAAGTTTAATTATTGTTATTTTCACTATGAAAGAAGTATTTCCTGTCTAAGCTTCAAAGAGTTAGATGAGACAGCCGTCACTGTGGGAGAAGTAAGGAACTGAAATGTGAGAGTGGCTTTCAGCTGTGAAGAGCAATCTGCATCTTCCAACATTTTCTCTCAGGCAAATTGTGGTGCTGTTAGTGTAACTTGGGAGCTGAGAGGTCTCTGTCAGCTGCTTTGACAACAAAAGCTGACAAATCTGAAGTTCAATCCAATCTTTTATTTTGGATGGTGTCGATCAGTGGTCTTGTGAGAAAGTAATGAATTTTAAGTGTTCGATATTTCCTAAGCTATAAAAAGTAAAATTTTCACTGAAAGTCCCCAAATTTAGATCTGTCACACACAATCTGGCTAAGAGTATTTGTTTCACCATGACATCCTTTAATCTAATCCTGTAGTATGTAAAATTGAAGGGTCAGATGAAAACTCAGTGGTAGTTTAAGGAGAAAAGTGGTTTTAGCCCTTCTTGGTGGGTCATTTTTCAGCTTCAATAGTTGCTTTTTAGCTTTGTGTAGCACCTGCGATTCCTCCTGCAGAGCAGCTTGCATGAAGTGCTGCTCTTCACTCTGAACCACCCCTTACCTCTCTTCCTGAACACTTAATTACCGCTAAATAGTCACTGTGCATCAAGTAGAGAGAGAAATATTCTTAAAGGATAGGAATAGTTTTCTTTTGTCTTATTATTGAGATTTTCATATTACACTCTTTTTGGTTTTTAATGCGTTATGGTTTATGGTCTTCTACTGTGCTTTTGTGTTACAGGATATGACCAAGGCAGAAAAAAGTCTTAGTGTGCATCTAAGTTCTTCTAATCTTGTCTTCTCATTTTGAAAACTTTTGTTGTCCCTGTCTTGATTGTATTTTGTTTCCAGCTGCAGAGTTCTAGGATCTATTTAGAGTACTCTAGTTGTTGATGCTTTTCCTCAGGCTTATTTCTTTATTCCCATTTTCTGATAGTGCTTCCCACTCCTTTGATTCACATGTGCTTTTGTAAAACCCCTAATTTTTCAATCCCAGTAGTTCAACGAATTGCTCAAACATTTCAAAACCAAAAAGGGTGTGTGTGTGTATATTCTGTGGAGTGTGGAGCTAGCTGACAGTGGATCCACCTGTGGCTGTGCAAAGCACAGTGATAACCCACACTTTACCACAGCTGAGAAGGCTAATGAGTGTGCCAGTGTTGTCTCCTGTTGTCCTTTTAACCCCTTCCCCTTCAGTTCCTTCATCATTGCTGTCTTTAGTGTTTGAACACAGACCCTGCTTCTGCAGTAGGCTCTGCGCTCTGGCCTGCCCTGGTCATACCCATCGGCCTCAAGGACATGATCGCAGTGATTTGGAGTGGGACAAAGCAGTTTTGCTGTGCTTTGGGTTTATGCCAGCTGTGGGAAGACCGTGGTAGAGACAAAGGCAGTAGCTGCAGTTGTGCCACTTCACTGCACAATTTCCTTACATACTGTTCTTCTCTAGCAATGCTTTACCAGCATTTATCATCTGCAGATGTGGGCAGGGTGGTCACTGCTGTATGTACTCTGTCACTGTCCTGCTCCAGTGCAGCTAGTCTGACAGACAAGCATAAGTGAAAAAAAGTGTCTGACATTTGCCTGGGATCCTACTGTGGGCAGATCTCTTTCATCTCACAGCAGACATTTCCATACAGTGCCTAAGCATTCATTTTTCTCACAGGGGGATCCAAGTGATCAGATGATTTAGTTGCCTTGTAACCTGCACTAACACATGCTTATCAGAAACATTTATGTCCAGCAAATGAACTGTTTTGGCTTCTCTGGCTTGTAACCAGAGAGTTACAGCAATGAAAAAGAACTGATCTACTCTGGTCTTATACATGATACAGTTATACCTGAACTAGTTCTGACTTAATTCAGTAATATAAGGGAGTAAATCTATGGCTCCTGAGCATTGTAGCCAAGGTAATACACCTCATAATGTACCCCAGTACTACACGCCAAAAGAATGCTGTTTTGTCACTTATTTACACACTCCAGAGTCTGACATTAAAAATCAGTAATCTCAGATGCCTATACAACTTTCATTTGGCTTTTTTGAAGCCATTTTATCTGTATACCTCTATACAAAATTGAATTTTAAAAATTATTATTATTATCATCATCATTATTGTTAATTGCAATATTAACTCAGTTATGTTTTTATGTTTGCTGCAGGCTGGAAATTAAATCCAGTTGTTGGTGCAGTTTATAGTCCAGAATTCTATGCAGGTAAGGATTTTGCTATAGTTCTCCATGCCATATTTTATTTCAGTATTCTTCATAACATGCAAAAATACAGAATATACACTTGGTGGTGAGGTTTGGTTTCTTTGCTTGATTCACATTATCTGCATGTCATTACAGAGTTGTGATGCAGGATTTTGACAGTTAGCTGGGCACGCTGAAGTTTATGTAGAAGATAAATGAATACCTTTTTATTGGAAGGTAGATAGTATAACCTGAAATGTACTGCAATATCCCAGCCTTACATGAGATTTTATTTATATTTCTTTTTTCATATATATCTATTTCAGTACAGTTGCTTTCCTCCAGTAATTATTTAAGCCTAGTGAGCAACAAATATCTATAAATATTTATTTTATGCATGTACCTATACAGAGACACTCATAAGTATAGAATACATTCTTTTTTTTTTTTTTCCTTGGGCATTTTTCTTTAAATTTCATATTGAGCTTTTCCATTTCTTACCATTTCTGTGTTTGTAATCTGTAAGATTTCTTGCATCTGAGATTCCATAGTTTCATAGTTTCATTCAGGGTTGGAAGGGACCACAAGGATCATCTAGTTCCAACCCCCCTGCCATTGGCAGGGACACCCCACACTAGATCAGGCTGCCCAGAGCCTTATCCAGCCTGCTCTTAAACACCCCCAGGGACGGGGCCCCAACCACCTCCCTGGACAACCCATTCCAGGGTTTCACCACTCTCATGGTGGAGAACTTCCTCCTCACATCTAGCCTGAATCTCCCCACCTCCAGCTTCATTCCATTCCCTCTAGTCCTATCACTCCCTGAGATCCTGAGAAGTCCTTCCCCAGCCTTCCTGTAGCCCCCTTCAGATACTGGAAGGCCACAATTAGGTCACATTCTCATCATGGTTACTATTTGAGATTAAGGAGATATAGTCTTTTTCTACTGGAACTCAGTCATGGCTAGCAACAGCTCCTAAACCTCAGGCTGATTTCAGAGGAGTTTGAATCCTGCCATTAAACAGAATCACTAGGAAATTAAAGAAGTCCCAATATTTGAAAGCTAAGAATTTACATCTAAGACAGAAATAATCTCTGCAACTCCAAATGTTTCTAGTAGGTAACAAAGTTGCCTTTATTTCCATAGACTCACGATCATAAATGCGTCTTCCATGGCTTTTCATGGGAATTTGTGAGTTTTTCATTTAAATCTGTTCTTCAGCTGTCTGGGTATATGGACACTGACTACAAAAAACTGACCATGCTTTAAAAAAAAGGAAAAATTAGCTATTGCCACACACTCAGGTAACTGAAAATTAAGAGGTAATGGTAACACACAGTCTTTACTGCAAGTAAGGAACTGATATTAGGGAAGCACATTTCACCAGTGGTGGTTAAGCATGGGAAGAGGTTGCCCACAGAACCTGGGGAATCTCCATTCAGGAAGATATTCAGGCTTCCACCAGAAATATTTTCAAGAGTTCCAGGGACTTCAAGAAATAAAAACCTGTTACAAACGTATTTATTTTTATAAAGCTGTCTGTAATGCATCCTGTGCTACCTACTAAGCTAGATAAAAATATTCCAATTAGGGAATTGTGTTGTAAAAGTGGCACAGTATAATAAAAATACTATCTTGGCATTCGTGGAACTGCAATATTTAGCGTAGGCAGAATTTATTTCCTTCCTTGATGTATGCCTCTGTTGAAAACAGGAATTTCACATTGATCTCTTTTGAGTAGTTAGTGAACCAGCCCTGAACCTGCATAAATTAGGAAGTCAGAGTTATTAGTCATTTTATATAAATGACTTTGTGTTAATGACAAATATAATAATATTCCTATAGTACAGTAATCAATTTTCTAATACATATGCAGAATTAACAGTCTGACTTATAATTGTCTCATGAAGTAGGGCATGGAGAGTTCACAGAGTTTGTAAATTAAAATCAATATTTTCAATCACTCCTGAAGGTAATTTTCCTAATTTACTGGACTTTTCCCTAACATTTATTTTGTCTTTTAATTATAAAATGGCAGGTTATTGATTTTTTTTTTTCCCTTTTTTTTTCCCTTTTCTTTTTTTTTATAACCTGCTAAAGTCCCAAGTGCCTTTTTATTGCCAACACAAGGGAGGTGTTTGCCCTTCTTAATAAGAATCTTTAATTACCATTAGAAGAGTATTAATTTAATGTTATGATTTATGACATTCACTCTACCACACCTATGCAGGAAGTTCTATCAAGGTACTTCACGTATTGCAGATTTGCCTCTTTATACATGCAGGCAGTTTGGCTTTGTACGTTTTCAAATGCGTATTTTCTGTGTTGACAAAAAGATAATCTTTCATCAGACATTTAAACTTTCTTTTAAGCAATTTATTTTAATTTAAAAATAAAGAAAGAAAAAGAGCTTTGTTCTTAGGAAATGAAAAAGAGCAATGCAGCTTTTGCGTGACATACTGGAATAATGCAGCTTAGTTTTCCTTTTGTGTCTACCCCCACCACTGCATTTGGAGAAGCAGCAATTGAACTTTTGAAGATTATAAAATTAAAAATGTGATTTTTTTTAAAAGACAATTAGAGTTGTGGTTACTCAGTTTAGTTATTGTCTCTGATGCTGTCATGTAAAAATTGTACCAACTCTTTCACAGTCAGTGCGAGAAGTTCCTTTAGCTCCTAATAAATGATGAAAAATTTGGCCACTTCTGAAATAAAGATGATACATTTGCAGAGAAACTGTTGATTTAAAGTAGCTTTAATCTTCATAAATAAGTAAAAAACCAGAAGGTTATACAAAGCTGTCAGGATGGCACTGATGAATGGCAAATTCAGCCGTTTCTCAATTGCCGGTGAAGACGCACGCCGCAAGGCTTAGCCGTATTGTACATCATATCTGCCAACTCATTTCTGTGATTAAATATTCCATCAGTGCGGGCTATAAGGCGGTAAAGCTTAACAAGATTCATAAGATGCACCACTTGAATACACATAACTCACTTCCTTGGATAGGGAGCACCCCGCATGCAAAAGAAAATTAGAATTGAGTTAAATTACTCCGTAAGACAAGATCAATAGAGAAAGGAAAAGATCCCCTAATGCAATGCAAATCTAAGATATAGTTATGTCCTGACAACTTGAAGCAGACAATTAAAGTCAAATAGGGAGGAACGCAATGTAAATCAACCCTAAAATCTTGGAAGATAATGGTAAACAGTAGGACCAGTGACATGATTGTTATAGCTCTGCTGTTTTTTCGGAGTGTACACTTCTGTAAAGGAAAACCTTTATTGAGGGATGGCATGACAGCTAACAGTGGAGGCTGGAAGATACAGAGCAGATGCACCACAGGCACTGTGCAGGTGAAATACTACTTGGGGACTGGAAAATGCTATAGATTTACAAAACAGAGTAGATTCTTCTTCCCAAGTAGCCCTTCTACGACTGTTTTTCTCTGACTTTGAAATGCTGATGCTGTTGTAATTACAATAGTCTCAAAAGATGGCTGTTGAGGTCCCACAGCAGCGCTGCTCTGGATTCGCAGTGACGCATTCATGCGGTGCGGTTTGAGGACTGGTCTTGCCATTCCATGGCCCAGCAAGTGTCCCTGAAAGCTGACAGCTGTGGACTGGTGAAGTGGCCAATTGACACACCTCCTGACCTTCCCTCAGGTCTACTGGGAAGTCCTAAAATGGCATTTCACAGAAAACAAAAGGATGGTGATTTTTACCATTTATCATATTCAGCATATCACAGAATTCCATTTCTTCAGTATATTGATAGGTAATGTTTACAAATGTGACTCCAGTCCACATAGTTTCCATCTAGTAAATGAAAGGATGCTGTTTGAGATGCTTTTCCTCTGTATGAGGCAGAAATGCCTAATGAATTTATCATTTCCATTTCAGCTTATCTTTTCTAGTAAAATATCAAATGCTTAGGCAGGTCCTAACAAGGAAATTTGTAAGCAGCGCTGTGTAGTTGTTCTCACAAAGTCTTCATGTAAACTGGGACAAATGTTTCATTTAGTGCTATATCCATCTAATTCTAAATCCATCCCATAGTGAACCATGATTATTCTGTGTTAAGCTAGCCTGTTGTCTTCCCACATACACTCATCTGTGGCTGGCAAAATACAGCTTTGCAATGTTCTTTCTTTGCTATGATTACTCTGGCACTTTCTTATCCTAAGTTGTTACATTCTTTATTCCTGTGGTTTGTTATAATGCCATTTTTCACCTGTTTATTGTTTTTCTGTAGTGTAAATTTTGTCTGTGTTATTTAGCTTTCTTCACAGCCTCAGGCAGTCTGAAAGCAAACCTCCATTTTGTTCCTTTCAGTTGCTGCAGAGTTTTCTTTCTTTTTTCCTCCTCTTTTTGTTGTTGGAATGATGAATTTTTGAGCTATCTCTTGCACTCTCCTTAATGAAATGCAGAATATCATTGGACCTCTATTACTACAACAGATTAGTGCTTTCAAGCATGTAGCCTGAGACACAGTAAGGCTATTTTAGAAGACTTTGTCCTTGAAAGTTGCAGAAAATCTATTTTAGGGCACAAACCTGTTGGAGAGGCTTCTTGACAGTTCCAGTATGCAAGGTAGGGGGAAAGATATTACAGAAATTACCTGGAAATTAGTGAATCCTCTTTCAAGAGCAGTTGAATTCATGATGACACACATGAGAAAATCTTGACTGCTCATAAAGCTGCTAGTGGAGAAAGGAAGGACTTAGGGCTGTTGAAGAAGAATCATTATAACAAGTCATGGAGCACATCTCAATGACAAATATGTAGTGATCCTATTCGGATTTCCCTTAAAACACTCTAATTACATGATTTCTGAATAGTCAAGGAGTGCTGGAAGTTTATGTAGAAGCTACTTTCAAGAGTCATCCTGCATAGCTGAATGGTTGTATTCACTTCATAAATAGTCTTAACCCAGTGAGGACTGCTGTAGTCACCCACTTTCTTTGGCATTAGGAGTTATCATTCCAAGATGGCCTGGGAATGAAAGAAAGGGGAAGAGCTTCTGGGTTTTGACTGTTACACTCTCAGAGAAGTTTTAGATGCCCGGGGTTTTTTGTAGCATGCTGTGGACTTTGATGCTAACAGTATCCTTCATGAGGCAGACTTTGCAACAAACTTTCCAAGTTTGCTTAAATCTTTGAAATATGATAAATTATACATAAATAAAAAGTGAAGAAGTAACATAATATTAGTGTGTGTGTGTGTGTGTGTATGTATATGTGTGTATAAACACACTCTTAAATAAGAGGAATTACCACCAGTGGTGTCCCCCAGGGATCAGTGCTGGGCCCTGTCCTCTTCAACATATTCATTGATGATCTGGATGAAGGGGTGGAGTCAGTCATCAGCAAGTTTGCAGATGACACAAAGTTAGGGGCAGATGTTAGTCAGTTAGAGGGTAGAAAGGCTCTGCAGAGGGACCTCGATAGACTGGACAGATGGGCAGAGTCCAATGGGATGGCATTCAACAAGTCCAAGTGCCGAGTGCTGCACTTTGGCTACGGCAATCCCATGCAGAGCTACAGGCTGGGGTCGGAGTGGCTGAGAGCTGCCAAACAGAGAGGGACCTGGGGGTGCTGATCGACAGCCACCTGAATATGAGCCAGCAGTGTGCCCAGGTGGCCAGGAAGGCCAATAGCATCCTGGCCTGCATTAGGAATAGTGTGGCCAGCAAGAGCAGGGAGGTCATAGTGGCCCTGTACTCTACTTTGGTTAGGCCACACCTTGAGTCCTGTGTCCAGTTCTGGGCCCCTCAGTTTCAGAAGGACATCGAAACACTTGAGCGTGTCCAGAGAAGGGCAACAAGGCTGGTGAGAGGCCTTGAACACAAGCCCTATGAGGAGAGGCTGAGGGAGCTGGGATTGTTTAGCCTGGAGAAGAGGAGGCTCAGGGGTGACCTCATTGCCCTCTACAACTACCTGAAGGGTGGTTGTAGCCAGGAAGGGGTTGGCCTCTTCTCCCAGGCAACCAGCACCAGAACAAGGGGACACAGTCTCAAGCTGCGCCAGGGGAGGTTCAGACTCGAGGTGAGGAGGAAGTTCTTCACCGAGCGAGTGATTCGTCGTTGGAACGGGCTGCCCAGGGAGGTGGTTGAGTCATCGACCCTGGAGGTGTTCAAGGGGAGATTGGACGTGGCACTTGGTGCCATGGTCTAGTCATGGGGTCTGTGTTGATAGGTTGGACTCGATGATCCTCGAGGTCCTTTCCAACCTAAGTGATACTGTGAATCCAGGGGAAGAAAGAATTCCTGTATGTTTGCTAGCACTAATTCTCATTGTTCATGTCTTAAAGCATCTATTTCTGGAGTGTAAGAGCACCTGGGATTCATTTCATCTTTCTAGTGTTTCTCTTTGAATTTAAATGACTCTTGCATAAGCCCAGCAAATACCCTAGAAACACTTGTCAGGGGTGGTGTTTGGAGTTTGTGAAGCTGAATTATATGCTTGCACAGCAGTTCTAATCCTAGGGTAAAAGTTCAGTGTTCCGTATCTGTAAAGCATAATTTTGGTGAAAATTGGCTGTCTGTCACTATACAGATAAATTCATTTTGCAGTTTTATTTCCTGCACTTAGATTTGAGCTTTAGTCAATGACTGAGCAAGTTTTCCTAAATAAATATATTCTCACCATTGATAGGTAAACAGTTCAAGTAATTCTCTTACTACAGAAAAAATTAAATCATGATTGTGTAATATTCCATCTGTTATAGATAGATGTTCCCTTTCAAAGCATAAGACAAAGCTGTCACCGTGGCTTCAAAAATCCTACAGTTAAAGTACCCCCATACAAATGATGACATCCCAGTTAGACTAACACCACTGATGGCAGCTGATGCATTTCTAAAACTTCTGTGGAGCTGTTACAAACCATTATAGTGGAAATACTGATTTATGAAAGATCAATAAAGCTGGTAGAGAACTGGAATTCAGCATCTGTACTAGCTATTTACGGGGGGGGTGGGGAGGGAACAAAAGGATCTTCCAGAATTAATTATGCCTTATGCTACATTATAATGAGGTTTTCATTAAAATGTATACCATCACAAAAGTCAAACAAGGATTATTCAAAGAATAATGCCAATGTTATTTTTTTTAAAAGCTTAATTTAGTTAATTGGTTATACATTTAAATCTGGGACTAGGTTAATTAGCCTATATCTGCCGTCCTATCGAAGTCTACAGGTTTTAAAGAGAAAATAACATATAGAATAGAATAGACCAGGTTGATCATCCGTAAATTTGCGGATGACACCAAGCTGGGGGCAGGAGTTGATCTGCTGGAGGGTAGAGAGACTTTGCAGGGGGACCTCGACAGGCTGGACAGATGGGCAGAGTCCAATGGCATGAGATTTAACACATCCAAGTGCCGGGTTCTGTATATTGGCCACAACAACCCCATGCAGTGCTACAGGCTGGGGTCAGAGTGGCTGGAGAGCAGCCAGGCAGAGAGGGACCTAGGGATGCTGGTCGATGGTAGGCTGAACATGAGCCTGCAGTGTGCCCAGGCAGCCATGAGAGCCAATGGCATCCTGGCCTGCATCAGGAACAGTATGGCCAGCAGGAGCAGGGAGGTCATTCTGCCCCTGTACACTGCACTGGTTAGGCCACACCTTGAGTACTGTGTCCAGTTCTGGGCTCCTCAGTTTAGGAAAGATGTTGACTTGCTGGAAGGTGTCCAGAGAAGGGCAACAAAGTTGGTGACGGGTTTGGAACACAAGCCCTATGAGGAGAGGCTGAGGGATCTGGAGTTGCTTAGCCTGGAGAAGAGGAGATTCAGGGGAGACCTTATTGCTCTCTACAACTCCCCAAAGGGAGGTTGTAGACAGGCAGAGGTTGGTCTCTTCTCCCAGGCAACCAGCACCAGAACAAGAGGACACAGTTTCAGGCTGCACCAGGGGAGGTTTATTCTGGAGGTTAGGAAGAAGTTCTACACAGATGTAGTGATTGCCCATTGGAATGGACTGCCCAAGGAGGTGTTAGAGTCACCATCACTGGAGGTGTTCAGGATTTGATAGGGTGCTTGGCTGCATGGTTTAGTTGATTAGGTGGTGTTGGATGATACTGTCAGTATTGCCCTGTTAAAGATGTTTCTTCTTTTTGGATGTGTATTTATCAACACAATAGACACTCAGGCTTTCATGCTGTTCTGCTTGATCTTTTCCAACCTTATTGATTCTATGATTCTATGATCTCTGAAAGAAATTCCATGCACTTGATTTTTCCCTAGTAAATCTTGAACTGTAGATAGGGCTCTACACCAGAAGATAGAGAATATTTAAGAAAGAATTCCATTCTTCTTCAGTGCAAAAGTTATGACCACAGTGTGGCATAGAGGATTCATTTGATATAATGGATTATAATGCATTTGTGCACAGATAGCATTTGAAAAAACAGCAACTTCCTATTTGCTGAAAGCTGAAGTCCTACAACAGTAGAAAGGAAGTGTTTGGGGTGGAGTGGTGTTTGGCCTGATTGTGGTGTTGGTACAGTCTGTCAGAAATACAGGTTTTGAGTTTTCTGCAAATCAGCCTGAATTAATAGTGCTGTGATATCCCACTTGAGTTAGTCTCAGGTGGCAAACCTGGGCTGTCCCTGTGTCACTACTTGCAGTCAATAGATTTGGAGTTCTTAAGTGTAAGTTAACACTGCATCCCCACCACAGTGCAGTATCAGCAGCCTTATATCATTCTCCAGTGACAGGAGACCTATCTCCAGTAACAGGAGATCTCTGACCTATTTCTAGAAGTCATGTCAGTAGTTACAGACAGTTTTGCAGTCAAAAGATCTGTTAATTGGAGTTGCTAGCTACTCAAGTAGTTCCTGTCATCTCAGGTACATACCTTTATTTAGCTTAAAGCTGCTTTGGCTTCAAGGAGCATTCTTCCCTAGTGCTTTTCTTTTCTCCAGTGAACTGGTATAACACATTTGAGAAGCCTCCACCCAGATGTGGTATAATCATTGTGGAATGTAGTGGTGATCATAGTCTAAACTAGGCATTTTGCAGCTGTGAAATGATTTTTGACACTATACCTGACAGTTTGTAATAAAACCATAAGAAAGTGGATTGGGACTGACTTCTGGAGGTCACGCAGTCCAGCTTTCATTTTGATGCATGACTAACACCAATGCTAGATCAGGTGAGCCATGAATTGGCAGACAACTGCAAAGAGATTCATGATCTTTGGGGAACTTTTTTTTTTTTTTTGCCAGTGCTTCATGGCCCTTCTGGTGAAAAACTTTCTCCTAATGTGCAGCTAAACCTCCCAAGCTACAGCTGGTGGTCATTGACCTTTTGTATTATTATCTACCGTGTCAAAAAGATTTTTGCTCCGTCTTCTTTGTAGCTTCAAGTAGAGAAAGCTATAGGATTGTCTTTTAACTTTCTCTTTGCAGTAGGTTTAAGAACTGGATGCAGTGTCCCAGATGCAGCCTTGCTGATACCAAATGTGTATGTGTTGGGGGAAATAACAACACATCTTATTCTTTTGGCCTTGTTTCCACATCTCCAAATTTCACCTGCTACGCAGTTGGTCTTGTTTGGTTACCTCTTACTTTATTAAAGCAAAAACCAGTGTTCTGATCAGTCAGAAGCTGTATCATCCTTTCTTTGTCATTACATTGTTTCCAACTTCTTGTATGTCTGTTCAGATGGTTTTTATCATGGAGAGAATTGAACAAATGTCCAAGGATTAGAAAGAGAGTTAAGTTCTGTGCCTTACTCCACCAGAGGGTCTTCTGAGGAGAAATAATGCTTGGACTTCTTTTATTTAAATGTTACCCTGGTGATCAGTGAAAATGTGTTCTGTGGCTTCCTGATTAGTGACAGATAAAAAATAAATGAAATAAATATAGTGGCAACCTAAAATGAAATATAAATATTATACTGGGGTACTTTTTTTCCACCACAGTCTCCCTTGACTTGTCAGGAAGTTAGTTTGCAGCATGAGTGTGGATTTTAAGTAGATCTGACAGTTGTCTCCACTTGCCGCATGCTGGCTTGGGGTTTACAGAGCAGGTTTAGAAGCAGCAGATTCTGGTTGCAAGAGATTGCAGTGGGAGTTGTACTGGAGTCACCAAGTGCACACTGACTGTCATGTCACACAGACTGACTTTTGAACAGCTTTGAACTATGTGTGGTGGGGTTGTCTGTTCCAAAGGACAAACCTAAACCTGGTCCAGAGTAAACTCTCCAGATTCCCCTCTGCTCTGCCCTGGTGAGGCTGCATCTAGAATACTGCGTCCAGTTCTGAGCCCCTCAAGAAGGACATCAGTGAACTGCTTGAAAGAGTCCAGCACAGAGCCACAAAGATGCTGAAAGGAGTGGAACATCTGAGCAAGCTGATGTAGTGTGAGGTGTCCCTGTCCATGGCAGGGATGTTGGAATTACATGATCCTTGAGGTCCTTCCAACCCTATAATTCTATTATCTCCCTTATGAGGAACGACTGAGTGAGCTGGATCTCTTTAGATTGGAGAAGAGGAGCCTGAGGGGTGACCTCATTCGTGTTTATGAAGATGTGAAGGGTGAGTGTAGGGAGGATGGAGCCAGGCTCTGTACAGTGATGTCCAATGACAGGACAAGGGGCAATGGGTGCAAATTGGATCATAGGAGGTTCCATGTAAACAATGAAAAACTTTTTCACTGTGAGGGTGACAGAGCACAGGATGGATGCCCAAGGAGGCTGTGGAGTCTCCTTCTCTGGAGAGGTTCAAAACTTGCATGGATGTGTTTCTGTGTGACCCCCTCTAGATGATCCTGCTCTGACAAGGGGATTGAACTTAATGATCTTTCAGGGTCCCTTCCAAGCCTCAACATTCTGTGATTCTGTGACTCTGACATAGGCTTAGAGGTCAGCTACAAACCCAGTTGTTTAATAGCAAGTGCTGCAGTGTCCCCAGTGACTTGACAGTACAGGTCAGCCTGGGTGTGTGCTATCTGGACCTGAGGTCTGGGCTGTAAGGTCCATGATGGCTGCCTGATAGCATCAAACTGAGATTGTAATTCAGGTACCACATAAGGGTATATGTCAAAAGCAATGTCTTAAGAATCTCTTAGAGGCAAATCTAAGACAAACTGTTTTTCTGGGACTGGGTGGGATAACTAGATAAATTAATAGCAGTTATGCAGAGGAATGTATTCCTCTGATTAGAAGAATAACAAAGTTAGGAAGATCCAGGCGTTAGGATGGGCAGTCAGGCAGACAAACTCTTCTGAAATGTAAAGTAATATATGAAATGTAAAGTTAATACAGTTAAGTGGAATGAAAAACAAATCTGCTGTTTGTTAAACCTTGATTACATCTGTAAATTAATGCTAAAGCTGCTTAAGACTATGTTGAATTGTATTCTAAACATACAGCTCATGTTTTCTGTTACATCTCCTGCATTTTTCTCCCATTTGGGGCACTGGATGACAGAATCCCTAGTACATTTGCATTGTAATTGCATTTCATAATACTTATTGAGAATAAATCTCAAAACTCTGAGTTTTCATTCATTTACACATTTGTGGAGGTAGCTGAGATGAAGCTGAGCTTTGCAGTGGTTCACAGTCTCTATCAGTTTGGGTCTGTCTGGTTTTCTTTGTGGAAGGAAATCTCCAGGCATAGAACTGCTCACTGTAAAAATGAGTGGTTTGGAAAGTTTGGAAACATTGCATTACCATTTTTGTAATGTTTTTTTCATGCTCCTGAAATTGTGGGATCTGAATGGGCTAGGGAAGAAATAGACTACCTAAAGCCAAGATTATGCATGATGATTCAATTTTTGCTCTTTTATATTCTCAGTTTGTCATTCAGAATAGAATTTTATTTCTAAGTTAAAACCAGCATCTATTGGGGTAAGTAAAGAGAACTGAGGGATTAGTGATTTGCATCTCTGCATCTAATTGCATTAGATTTGCAATTCTGTCCTATCGATTTACTGAAATAGGTAATTTACACAGAAAACAGTGTCTTGACACAATATGAGAGGATAAAGTATAAACACATCTTCTTGTAATCCCTCCAGGGCCATGGTGAAACTGTAGTGTTTGTGTTTGAGTAGAAAGGCTCCAGTTTCATTTATTCCGTGAATCTATTCATATTGCAGCCTTTATTCATCAGGCAGATGTATGAGTGTGACCCATTTTAGTTATCAGCAGAATATAAATGTTGTTTTTATACTCTCAAGCATCCCATTTCAAGAATAATATAATACCAGTTCAGAGTATATATTTATCATTCAGAATTTCTCACGTTTGTTTCTCAAAGTTACAAATGAGCCAAGCTGAAATGGCAACGAGACAAGAGCAAGCATCATTTATGTACCTTTTAGTATGCTAGGAGCACCTAGAAAGATTAGGAGTAAAGATTTGATTTCCAAAGGTCCTGAACAACTTCAGTGCAACACATCTCCCAGCATGAGATAGTGGCAGTATTGCTGAGTATCTGCTTCTGTGCACCTGAATTTGTGTGTGTGCATACATCTATATGTATGTATATATATATGTTATATAATAGACATGTTTTCTAGAGAAGTTAACAGTTATGGGCAGTGCTGCCAGTACCACTCCAATTTTTTTGCCATCATTTCATAGTGTATTGCCAAGTATAGAGGTTCTGGTGACAGTATGTGGAAAAGGACTTACACTTAGATGTCCATAATAAAAACTGACTAACAAGCACAGGTAACACCAAGCTGTGTCGTGCAGCAGACCCACTGGAGGGAAGGGATGCCATCCAGAGGGACCTGGGCAGGCTGGAGAGGTGGGCACAAGCCAACCTCATGAGGTTTAACAAGACCAAGTACAGGGTCCTGCATCTGGGTTGAGGCAGTCCCAGGCACAAATACAGGCTGGGCAGTGACTGGCTGGAAAGCAGCCCTGAGGAGAGGGACTTGGGGGTGCTGGTGGATGAGAAGCTCAACATGAGCTTGCAATATGCACTTGCAGCCCGCAAAGGCAATCAGATCCTGGGCTGCGGCAGGAGAAGTGTGGCCAGCAGGTCGAGGGAGGTGATCCTCCCCCTCTACTCAGCCTTGGTGAGACCCCACCTGGAGTACTGTGTCCAGTTCTGGAGCCCCTATTGCAAGAGGGATAGGGAAGTGCTGGAACGGGTCCAGAGAAGGGCCATGAGGATGATTAGAGGGCTGGAGCACCTCGCCTATGAGGACAGACTGAAAGTTGGGGCTGTTCAGTCTGGAGAAGAGAAGGCTCCGAGGTGACCTTATTGTGGCCTTCCAGTATCTGAAGGGGGCCTACAGGAAGGCTGGGGAAGGACTTCTTAGGATATCAGGTAGTGATAGGACTAGGGGGAATGGAATGAAGCTGGAGGTGGGGAGATTCAGGCTGGAGGTGAGGAGGAAGTTCTTCCCCATGAGAGTGGTGAAGCCCTGGAATGGGTTGCCCAGGGAGGTAGTTGAGGCCCCGTCCCTGGAGATGTTTAAGGCCAGGCTGGATGAGGCTCTGGCCAGCCTGATCTAGTGCGGGGTGTCCCTGCCCATGGCAGGGGGGTTGGAACTAGGTGATCCTTGTGGTCTCTTCCAACCCTGACTGATTGTATGATTCTAGGAACATTTCCAGACTTCTGATGCATTTTGCTACAAGCAGCACCTGAGTTAGTGTGAGATGGTAGTTTCATTTTACTTACAAGATGAGGAATATCTGTGGCTGAATAATCTTTTCTAAATTGTTTTTGGAAAGAGTGGTTTATTACAACTGCTTTACATTGTGAATGGAAGCACTGTATAAATTGTTCTTGTGAAATAAAGCCCATCTGTGGTCAGGTTGACATGCTAGTGAAAACACAAGTCGATCAGTCACCCAGTGTTTCTTTGAAGCTGGCATTATGATCCCTGTCTCTCCTCTGCTGAGGTCTCCAGTGCTGGCCCAGCACTTCAGGTAGGGTCTCAGCAGAGCAGCAGGTCTGTATCTGCTCCCTCTACCTGCTGCCTACACTCTGGGGATCAGCCTAGGACAAAACTGGCTTCTGGGTTGCATGTAAAAGAATTTGGGAAAGGCCGAAAGACTTGAGGCTCTTTAGCCTAGAAAAGAGCAGACAGAGAGGGGATCTTACCAACTCCAATCAGTGTCTGAAGGGTGGAGCCCATGAGCGTGGAGGGAGTCCTTTTCAGTGGTACTGATGATAGGACAAGGGGCAGTGAGTGCAGACTAGACCCCAGGAGGTTTCACTTGAACTTAAGGAGAAACTTCTTTACTGTGAGGGTGCCAGAGCACTGGAGCAGGCTGCCCAGAGAGGCTGTGGAATCGACTTCTCTGGAGACTTTCAAAATCCTCCTGAAAGCATTACTGTGCAACATGACACCCTAAAAAGTCCCTCCCCAGCTTTCTTGTAGCCCCCTTCAGATACTGGAAGGCCACAATAAGGTCATCTCAGAGCCTTCCCTTCTCCAGACAGAACAGCCCCAATTCTCTCAGTCTGTCCTCATAGGGGAGAAGCTCCACCCCTCTGTTCATCCTTGTGGCCCTTCTCTGGATACCTTCCAGCATGTCCAGATACTTCCGCTACTGGGGGCTCCAGAACTGGAGGCAGTACTCAAGGTGGGGTCTTACCAGAGCAGAGCAGAGTGGGAGAATCATCCCACTCAACCTGCTGGCTATGCTTCTCTTGATGCAGCCCAGGATGTGATTGGCTTTCTGGGCTGCAAGTGCACTCTGCTGGCTCGTGTTGAGCTTCTCATCCACCATCACCCCAAAATGCTTTTCTTCAGGGCTGCTCTCAAGCCAGTCCCTGCCCAGCCTATATTGGTGTTTGGGATTGCCCCGACCCAGATGCAGGACCTTACACTTGGTCTTGTTGAACCTCATGAGGTTGGCTTGTGCCCACCTCTCCAGCCTGTCAAGGATGGCATCCCTTCCCTCCAGTGTGTCTGCTGTACCACACAGCTTGGTGTTGTCAGCAAACCTGCTGAGGGTGCACTCAATGCCACTGTCCACATCGCCAACAAAGACATTAAACAAGACTTGTCCCAGTACTGATCCCTGAGGGACTCCGCTTGTCACTGGTCTCCACTTGGGCATGGACCCATTGACAGCCACCCTTTGGGTGTGGCCCTCAAGCCAGTTCTTTATCCACTGAATGGTCCATCCATCAAATCCATTCTGTGCCATCCTGGAGACAAGGATGTGGTAAGGAACAGTGTTGAAGGCTTTGCTCAGGTCCGTATAAATGATGTCAGTTGCTCAGCCTTCATCTATTAATGTTGTGACCTTGTCATAGAAGGCCACCAGGTTATCTACCCAGTTATTTGAGATCTACACTAAACTTCTTCCTATGTTGTGCACTGGCCAGTGAGTTGTCTGTACACCACTCTGGTACCTTGGTATTTCCACTTAGCCTCCACTTAGAGCAATTTATATAAATCTTGTAAATAAGAGGTATACACAAAAACTTATTTTTGAAAGGATGAGGGAAAAAAAAAAAGAGATACTTTTAGTCAACTATCTTGGAACCACTGGGAACTGAATTTTTGGTATTCTAAAAATGTTAATGACTTCACATCATTTTTCTTCACAGCCCTGAATATTTTTAGAGTAATTATTTTCTCAAAATAACTACAGTGCTTCAACAAAGGACCTCATCAAACAGTGCAGTCTTAATCAGGGACTGTAGGAGAAAACACTGGAGGAAGAGAAGTATGAGTGGGAATATTTTTTTGATCTTGAAAAGTATGTTTTTGTCTGTGCTGCCAGCCTGTACACCAGGGATGAGCAGTGAATCAGTATGGGGGATCTCTGCCATCATTCAGCACTGCTCAGCTGCCACCAACATGCCCTTCCACCACACACTGCCTGTTATGTGCAGCACAACAGACCAGCCTGCTCAGCTGCCATGGACTGTTCCCTTCCCTTAACCCCTGCAGCAGGGCTGCTTCCAGTTTCCCTTCTGCCACTGCTGTGTCTAAAGCTCTCTTGTGTGTTGTGCTCAAGGTGCTCAGAGATACATCTGTGCTAATGGGGTTCTGAGCCTTTTGCTTGGGGGCTTTCTGCTGCTGACCTCCAAAATCCTGTATCATAGTTTCACAGTTTCATTCAGGGTTGGAAGGGACCACAAGTATCATCTAGTTCCAACCCCCCTGCCATGGGCAGGGACACCCCACACTAGATCAGGCTGGACAGAGCCTCATCCAGCCTGCTCTTAAACTCCCCCAGGGACGGTGCCTTGACCACCTCCCTGGACAACACATTCCAGGGTTTCACCACTCTCATGGTGAAGAACCTCCTCCTCACATCTAGCCTGAATCTCCCCACCTCCAGCTTCATTCCATTCCCCCTAGTCCTATCACTACCTGAGATCCTGAGAAGTCCTTCCCCAGCCTTCATAGTTTCATTCAGGGTTGGAAGGGACCACAAGGATCATCTAGTCACATATCACCTGTGAGCAAAGAAGTGGATGCTTATATTAAAAATAAGTAAAAAATAAAGCAGGTTGTTCTTAGTGTTTTTTAAACATGCTGGTACTGAAGGCACTGTAGAACTACAGATAAGTTTGGGATGTTTTGAACTTCACCAACTCTGTGGTATTATTAAATTCCTGTGTGAACAAAACTAGTAAGGATTTTATCTTGAAATCCTCTTTCTAAAAAGACTCCTGCCTTCACTCTGTCATGCTGGAATTTAATATTCTAGGGGGAAAGTAACACAGGGTGTTTTTTCCATTAGAGAAATTATACATTGTTTCAATATTCTGAGGTTTATCCCAAAGATGTTATTGTAAATAATTCAGTCTTTCCCCAGATGCATTAATTACAATTTAAATATTTTTAATATCAAGACTAGGTGCAGCAGAAATAATCTCTTTGGTTTTTTTTTTGGTACAAAAGTAGATTAAAAACTTCCATATCTTTCTATCAAAATCTAATAATAATGTTTTAGGTTAATTTTATGTACAAATTTGAAGGCAGATTGTCAAAATATAATTAGAAAGCTCAATGCAACAAATTAAATGCAGTCTGGTAGCATGGATTAAAAAAAAAAGTGTCTGTTTTGAAGTACTTTCATTAGAAATTAGAAGAATGGAGTAGAGAAAATGAGATTTGTGTGAGATGAAATCAGAAACAAAAGGAAGAATGTTAGCTGCAAAGAAGAGGAAAATACCTATGGACCATGGAACATGAGAAGTGTCCTCTAGAATTTATGTTGAATAATAGAAATAAACTGGAATCTTCAGGTCATAAAAACCTTTTTCTTTATATATTGACTTTATATATTTCCTTTATATATTGACTAAACAAGGTTTAAGTCCTTCTAGTTACATTACTCCTAAAACTTACTGGAAAGTACTGATTTAAATAGTTCTTTTCCACTTTTCACCTGGCTGGATGAGTGCTTCTTTCTTCAGTTTGCTTTTACTTTCAGGCTTGTGCAGTAGCATAAGGCTTGAAGCATCTCTGGGGTTAAATGCATCTATCTATATCCCAATGTACACGTTCCTAGTGCCAGGAGAGGGTGTCTATAGGTCCTGTTTACTTACTAGCCTGAAGACGATGCTTGCCATCAAAATCTCAGTACGTTCATGCTCATTTAACAGCTTCCAGTTCTAGGGGGGTTTTGCACAGTTGGGTGAGCTAGATACTGATACAGTCAGCTATGTGATGTCTTAAAGTATGGAAAACTTTTTTCTAGTCTTTACTTTTAGATTAGTAGTGGATGGCTGGAAACAAAAAAAAAGAAGCATCTCCAGAACCTTTTAGTCAATATTGTGCTATTATTTGGGAAGGTTAGAAGCATAACATTTCATGAGATTTCTAGTGATAAACCACATCTATTACAAGCATTCTTTTCTGTCAGTGTTTTCTGTACTTCCACTTTAAGTGACAGCTGCAAGCAATGATCACAGAACCACTTAATGACAGATCTTTTAAAAAAAAACAGGTTTTCTAAACATATTTACCTCAACTCTGTTGAGTCATGCCTTCTAACTCAATGTACAGCATCAAAAGGCTCACAAAGCTTCATGTGAATTTGATATTTTGGAAATTGTGTGATTCACAAATCCTGACAGCTTGAAATATGTCAATGTATGTATATAGAGAAGTGTGTGTGTGTGTGTGTATGCAGACAGATGCAGATATATCTACAGAAACAGATGTGTCACATCCTGCTCTTCGAGTCAGACTGTATTCCAGAAGTGCAGAATTTTTTGTCCTAGTGTGCAAGTATAGTTCTTGCCACCTTGAATCTGTATTCAGCTAAGACTACTAATGTAGATATTGAAATAGTAAGGCTTTTTATTTATGTTCATTAAAAAAAAAAACACTGGAAAAAGCCAGGTGATAAACCTAAACTGTCACTTGTTCAAAATGAACCTACAGTGTTGCTTTAAATTGGTTATTACTTTCTTTTCTATTTTTTATTCTTCTTTAAAATAAATGGTTTCAATTCATTTATTTGATTTTGTTCCCAACCCTGAATCCAGCTTATATACTGGAAAGTAGTTTATGTTTATGTATTTCTCATCTGAGCAAAAAGCACTGAAATCCTCACAGGTAGCAGTTATCACTTGCAGCAGTGTTAATTTAAGTGGTACAACTGAGGTGGCACTTGCCCTGATATCTGTATGTGAGTGGAGCTTTGTGGAGCTCTGTGGGCTGACCTATCTCTTATTTGCTTGAGTGGCCTTTGGCTTCAGGCCTGATCAGGGAGGTGAGCAGTCAGCAGTTGGATGGTGTTGGATGGGTTAGCTCAGAGCTAACCAGGCAGCTTCTATTCCAGAGAGACAGGGCAGAGAGGGAGAGAGCAGCTGGGTTGGGTGAAGGACCCATGTCACTGCCACTGCTCTGAGTGTGCATTCGCTTCCCTGGGCAAAAAAAGGGGGTTTGTGTTGAGGGTGGGGGGTGTCTGTGCTGTGCTCTTTCCAATGTCAAATTGTACATGTTTATTGGGGCTCTTTCTGCTTTGAAGCCAAAGGACACCAAGTGCCCAGCTTCACCACAGTGCTCTGGTTGACACTTTATTTCTGTGTTTAGATGCAAACTGAGGTTTAGTTTGAGTGTTCCAAATCCAGATACCACTCTCTCTCTCTTTCTTGTAGGCAGGGTGCTGCTGTGCCAGGCAAACCAGGAGGGATCTCCCGTGTACAGTGCCCCCAGTTCACTAGTATACACATCCACAAGTAAGCTAGTGTTACGGCTCTTGTTTTGTTTGTATTGTGACAAAAGCACGTTAATGTGAATCAAGCCCCCTCAAAATGTAAACTTTCCTAATAGCTCTTGTTAATCTATGTGTGGTGTTTATAAACATATGTAAGTAATGTCAACAGATAATTCACTGGGTTTAGTCGCATCTTTATTCTCAAAGTACGTGTTATTAGGGAAAAAAAAGAAAAAAATAATAAAAGATGATCTCTGTTGTAATGGTCTACAGAAGTGGTCAGAAATTCCACAGTAACAGTGACATTTCTTGTAATCCAGGCCTGTTGTGCACTCTGTGTTCTGTTAGAAGATGAAGTTACGTTTGGGTTTTTTTTTGTTCTTGATCACACCTGTGATTTAATAAACAAAGTTTCCCTTTATACCACCATTTGATTGGGTCAGCAAGGGAGTGTGCACAGGAGTATTTTGAATTCTAAAATGCTGCTCAAATAACAGAGCAAAGGCAAGCCCCACTGATGCATGCTGCTCTCAGCCCTTTTCCTGTACAGAACTTTGGTGCTGAAGCACATCCTCTAAAATGCTGAAGCAGGAGCGGAACCAATATGGTCAATGTAAACAGGTGGCTTAGGTGGTACCTCTGACACCAGCTCTGAAATCTATTCAGATGAGAAACCTCCAGCTGAACAAAGTAGTAATAGTTGCTACTTGCTGAATCAGGGCAAGCAGCAATATTTCACTATGTATTCTTAACAGTCCTCTGTCAAGTAAATACTGTACATTGATTTAACAGCGTTATGGGGTATGCTCTGTAATCAATCTAGAATGCAATTCTACATTTGAAAAGCTTATCTGGGCTCCTTAAAGCATTAATTTCTTTTTTAATTAAAACCAGGAATAAGGAGAAAAGAGTTCCACAATGATCATCTCCACAGTCATGTAACTCTCTTATGTCAAAGAATATGAATATCATCCCTAGAGCTGCTGCTTTTACAGTAATTAAATATGGGATCCGTTCTCAAGTCAAAAGTCTCTTGGAGGTGTTCAAGGCCAAGCTGGATGAGGCAACTTGGTCTTGTGGAAGGGTCCTGAAAGACCACCTAGCTCCAGGGCCCATGGCACGGGTTTCAGAACTGGGTGGTATTTCAGATCCCTTCCAACCCAAACCATTCAATGAATCTATGAGCCTACAGATACATAACAAACTAACAAAATACATGACATGTTTTAAATTGGAAAAGATGATCAGTTAAATTTGCATTTTCTTCCAGATGCTCCAAGGATATTGTGTACCATATGACCTTTCTAAAGCAGTGGCTTTTCAAATCCTTGTAGTAACACAGAGGTGAAATGCTGAGTGTGTGCATCCATATTTCTTTGTGTACAGTAAGAGCACACCGTTCTTTTCTGACTGAAATAGCAGTCTTTTGACTGAAAATATCAGTCTTGGACTGAAAATCTTTTCCTAGAAAATTATCCAAACATTTCAGGGAGCTTCTTTTGGAGGAGGAGGACAGAATTTGTTCTTAATTTTCTGGAAATTGCTCTAAATAAAGCCTTTCTTAAGTTTACCCCGTTGCTCCTATAACCCCACCGAGTTCCATCCTAGGAAATTTATTTCTGCACTTGCTGTTTGCATTGCATGGTATTTCCACTGTTATTAAATCCCACAAGAGCTGCTGTAGAGCTAGCTAAGCTCCGGACTTCACTGTCTCCATTATGTCTCATGGGTTAATCCCTTTGAACAATCTTATTTTGCAGTGGTGCTCCTTGGATAATGATATCCTAACAAACACCTGTTTGTTTTCAATTATGCCAAATACATAAGTAAACAGCGTTTGCCTATCTGCCTCCCACTGGGCAATGTGTAATACGCACTTTCATAATGGAGATTGCTGGTAGCCCCTGCAGTAGAAATTAGCATGCTTTTGTTGAATCTGCGTGTCTGCAAGTCATGATTTTTCTTTTATTTCATATTGCCAAAACTTAGTTTCCCATACAGGGTCACAACTCTTAATAATACAGAATAGCTACAATTACCAATGATAGTAATTAGTTATCTTTTATTTCTTCTTATTACCAAACTTTCAATAACTATGTAAAAGAGATCCATTTCTATAGGAAATGATACTAGGAAGGAAATAGAAATGAAGCTTGAGTTGTGTCTCATTTTCTTTCTTTTACTACATTGGAGATGTTCCATAATCTATTTTTCATTCACATTTGTAATATTGAAATGAAAACTGGTAAATCAACATTAACATCTGAGAGACTAATACTTTTACTGTTATCATTCCATGCAGGCAGCAATATTGAAGACTTCATCTTTAAATAATTTGTTAATCATTTCTTCATGTTGCTGCTGGTATTGTAACCGTGTAATATTGTAGAACAGCTCGTGGTGGAAGAAATATGAGGTTTTTAGGTTTGTAATTGTTTCAACAGAAGGGAAAGAGTCAGCTGAGATTTTTAAAGCCATGTGAGATGTTTGCTAAAGGTATTTAGGAATTTTCAGGTATCGATTCAGATATTTTTAGGAATATTGTTGTCCTTAACTTGATTGTTCATCTTTTGCTCCTGAGCTATTTTTTGTAAGGAAAGTCTGAAACATGATTGTAAAATACAACCTTCTTAATTTGGCTAGAGTTATTTCTCAGTTAACTTTTTGATTAATTGCATAGGTCACTAGTAGTCTTTTATGACTCTGCAAGATTTTAGCTTATTTTTTGGCCAGCAAGAAAGAAAAGTACATTTCTTGGAGCTACACTTTCCCTTCTGAAATTTTATTTCCCCAGGATATATTTATGTATCACATTGTACCTTTCCCAGTATGGTGATTAGTTACACCTCTGAATATGTCAAGAGATGGAAACATGGCTCTGCTTCCTTCCATCACTTCTGGCCCTTCGCATAATACAGAAAGAAATGAGCTGTTTCTTCTGCAAGCAGTGGAACAAATCAGTAGCAATAGTCTCTCATGCCTCATCTGTTCTCTTATGCTGAAGCAGAAGATAGGACCTGGATCAGTTTTTCATTTGCACATCTATTGTGGGAATAGATAATTTGTTATGTAGAAAGCATAGTTCCAGCACGCAAATGTGTTACCAACCCTTGTCACTTACTGAAACAACCAGAAGAAGAAAGTTCATGGTCTTGTCTTGGCCTCTATAGATTCTTATAGTACTGGCATCTCAAGGACAGAACTAATACAAGTGATTTCAGTTAAATCCTTCATCATTATCTTGATATAGACAAGTACTGGGAGAAGATGCATCCAGAAAGTAAAGATTAGAGTATGCCAAGTCCCAGTGAGTAAGTAAACATTCATGGGAAGCTGCTGGAGGCTTGTGATGCTGTCCTGAAGCTTAGGGAGTCAGTTTGGCTGCATGCAACTGACAGTGTCTTTTTGCCCTCACTTTTTTAGACTAGTTGCTTCCACAGGAAATGTGTTAATCCTGAAGAGATTTGTATCTTGTGCTGGGTTACACCACCCTGGGTTTGAGTTACGAGAGCCCTGCTTCCCCCAAGGGACAAAAGAAACCTGATCCAGGTGGACATGGTTTCTCCCTCCCGGGAGGAGGGGTCTCCCCTGGTCTAAGACGGCCTGTTCTGCTCCCCCTTCCTGTCCAGCAAGACCATAAAGGGGAGGGTGTGGCAGCCATCTTTTTTCCTTTGCTCCTGCCTTGCCTGTTTGAAAGGACCAACAGCTGCTGCCAGCCTCCTGGTTCTGCCACATGCTTGGGCCTGATCTTCTCCCTGCTGCATCCATGCTTCTCTAAAGGACTGAAATCCACATACATCAAGGGAGATAAAAGGCCATCCAAATTTGGTTTTGTATATTCTCCTATTCATCCTTATTCCTTACCCTTGTAAACCCTCCCTGTTATTGCTGTATGTATTTTTTTTGTTAAAAAATTTACTTCTCCTACTTCCAACCAACTCCAGATTACTTTTTGGTAGATTAAACTCCAGTTATGGCTCAAACCACCACAATCCACTCTTAAATATATCAACAAGAGTTTTGGTCCTTTTCCAAATTGAAGCTACTCAAGAGCAGGATCCATGAGAATATGAAGACCTTGCTGGACAAAAGGAAGATTCAAAAGAAGAAAAAATTTCTGCTGCTGAATACAAAGGACAGTAATGTAGCTGGATGTGTATGGTTAACAAGGGCAAAAATGCAAACCTGAATTTATGCAAGAACTTTTCAAAGTAGTCTCACGCCTGTTTTGCCCATTTTTCTATACAGTAGAAGTTCCTGAAAATGTGAATTAAATGAGACAGTAGTGAGAGCCAAAGCCCAGGAAATAAGGAAGGTGTGAGGTTGTAGAACCACAGACAAATTTGGGTCAGAAGGAACAGGTTACACCGGGGTGCCTTGAAGGATGGACACTGCACAACCTTTCTAGTTTACCTCTTCCAATGGTTGAATATCCTTACAGGGGAAACTGTAATTTCAAGTTGCATTTCTTGTTTCTTGTTCTCTTAGTGTGTGCCTCTGTGAAGAGCCTGGCTCCCTTTTCATGAGAATCCCCCCACCCCTACCCTTTCATGGCAGGGGATGGAAAAGGAGATGCACCTGCCAGTAGGAAATTTTGTGGTTTGGAATTGCTGATCCTTGTTCTTGGGCTCACGGAGCACTGGCTGGTGGTGCAAGGAAACCAGCCTAAAGCTGGGCATCATGTTTTGCACAACATACTTGGTGCATACCCTGTGGAAGGTGAGAGGAAAGAGGTCACAAATTTTAATGACAGTTCAAAGGCAGATAATTTTTCACTCTCTAAATTATCAGACCTTTGTAACAGGCAGATCTTTGTAACTTTTAGGCTTTATTTTAGCTCCAAGTAAATCAGGTATGTAACTACTGGCAGATTGTTCTGAGCACACATTAAAGGGACAGTTCCCTGGGCTCAGTAGCTACCAGATGTGGCAAATCAGTGCATTGCCACATGCCCTGTGCAGACAAGTGTCTGCATTTCCCAAATGTTTTGTGTGTTCTCCATAAAAGAGAATTTTGCCTTGGCTTCAATGAGTGCGTTTTAAACTGGTGTCAGTTTGGCTTCGATTTACTAAATGTCAGACCTGTTTCATCTTCACTAAGCGTGCTTCTCAGCTTCAAAATATAGATGCTCTTTTTTCCCCATACATTTTCATATTTTTTATTAAAATTAATCAAATCTTTCATATTGCCAGAAAGTGATAGAATTAGAGATTAAGAAATCAGATACTATTTTACTTCATCCTACTCAAGGGCAAATACTGTTGATGGCCCATTCTTTTAATTGATATATTGATTGCAATTTTGTGAGGAGTGGTGGTGGAATTCAGCAAAAATGATTGAGGTGGTACCAATGCTTATAAATCTGTCCCACATTGTTCTTGTTCTTTAATTGCAATTGTCTGATGAAACTTCCATCAGTTTCTGTAATTAACCTAATGGTCTAAATGAATTTCCAGATCACTGGTTATTCATTTCAATATAGAAAATGCCATTACATTGCATTTAATTAATACAAAGTGAATTTATAGTCCATTGTATCGTTGGAATAGAATTTTCTGGTTTAACTGTTTCAATTATGAATATTTTTTCTCTCATATTGTCTCTCCCATTTATGAACTTGAGTGTTCATTCCCTATTCATACTAAAACAGTATAAACCCCTTAGAATTAAAGTATTTAAACCCCAGTGCTCTTCAAGTGCCTGTTCTCAGAGTATCACTGTATTTTTTATTTATTTATCAGTTCAACTATTTTTAACAGAACTCAGTGCCAAATTCATAATCCCATGATATGCCCTTGAACATCTTATTTGTCTTGATATTCCTTTCACCGAAGTGCAGATGACAGATAAGCACTCACCAGAGAATATTTTTGCTTTGCGTCAGACAGATATTAAAACAATAAACTATGTTGCCCAGGGATTTTAGCTTATGAGCAACCAGAAAACAACAAGGCAAAGATGAGATGTTTTTGAAAGGTGGGGAGGCAGTTCTTTCAGGAAATTCCCTGGAAACCTTTGGTCCTGTAATATTTTTGACAAGAAATGATCTTAATGCTTAGAGTCCTTTAAAGCAAATCTGGAAAATGCATTCTATTACTTCAGAGCAGGCATTGGAAATATTCCTAAATTATCCTAGAGAATCCTACTAATGGAAAGTTATATGTTATGTGCCAGGAGAAAAGGAAAATCTATAGCAGAACCTTCAAGGATTAATTCTGTGATGAGAGAATTTTGCTTTTTAGGTATGTTCTCTGTTATAACCTTATCAATGCTTGTGGATGGCAGACACGTACTGTATTTGCAAGGATCATTCTCCTGCGGGTGTTTGGTTTTGATTCATAGATGGAGGGTAGTTCAGGATTTTGATGATATGCACAGAATAAATAAGGAAAATCATAAGCACTGCATATAAGTACCACATCCAGCAGTAAGATTTCATAGAATCATTGACTACTAGGGGTTAGAAGGGATCATCAAGTCCATTTGAGAACTCGTGCTACAGAAATTAAAATTAAGTAAAGGGTGTCTGTTCAATCTGTCTGTTGAATACCCTCACTTAGAAGTGCAGGTTACTTGCCTTAGGAATATTAGTAAACTACCTAAAAAGTGCTGTATGGAACTGTTAGCATATTTCTTGTTTCAGGGAAGGCATCCCAAGTTTTATTTTTCTGTGCCTTTACTAATGGATTGAAGTAAGACCTTTGGCACTTCTGTTATGTTCTGGGATATTTCCATTACTGAGAAGATTACATGGAGAAAATATAAATTTTCTGGAGGTGATCTGAAGTGCACTTCTGAGTAGAATCATTAGTGGAAACACTCAGTTTTATAAACCTTGATTTTGTCAGTTTTAATCTCTTGCACACATGTAATTACCTAAAATTATACTGTAATGATGTTAGTCCTTTGATAGCATTATCCTGAGACTCCCAGCAACTGAAGTGCAGGTGCTCCTTGCGTTTGGTGCATCCTTTCCTGGGTTTTCTATGTAAGACATGATTTACCATATTCAGTCCAAATGGGCATGTGCTTTGTTGTAGGCACCAGTGCTTCATTTGTTCTGCTTTGATTTTTGAAGTTTTTCTTAATTTATTTGTGGTGATTTTCATCTTGTTGGTAAGGGAGAGACTGTTCAATTTGAATTGGTATATGGGTCAGGTTCAGTTTAAAGAATGAATATTTCATAGTTTCATAGTTTCATTCAGGGTTGGAAGGGACCACAAGGATCATCTAGTTCCAACCCCCCTGCCATGGGCAGGGACACCCCACACTAGATCAGGCTGGACAGAGCCTCATCCAGCCTGCTCTTAAACACCCCCAGGGACGGGGCCTTGACCACTTCCCTGGACAATCCATTCCAGGGTTTCACCACTCTCATGGGGAAGAACCTCCTCCTCACATCTAGCCTGAAACTCCCCACCTCCAGCTTCATTCCATTCCCCCTAGTCCTATCACTCCCTGAGATCCTGAGAAGTCCTTCCCCAGCCTTCCTGTAGGCCCCCTTCAGATACTGGAATGCCACAATTAGGTCACCTCGGAGCCTTCTCTTCTGCAGACTGAACAGCCCCAACTCCTTCAGTCTGTCCTCATAGGAGAGGTGCTCCAGCCCTCTGATCATCCTTGTGGCCCTTCTCTGGACACGTTCCAGCACCTCCACATCCCTCTTGTAATAGGGGCTCCAGAACTGGACACAGTACTCCAGGTGGGGTCTCACCAGGGCTGAGTAGAGGGGGAGGATCACCTCCCTCGACCTGCTAGCCACACTTCTGATGCAGCCCAGGATCTGATTGGCAGTAGAAATAATTTCCCTCTGTCACAGCATTTCTGACTTAAAAATGTTTCTGCAAACTAAATTTTTAATTGGTCTGTTTTCTCTTAAATTCATGTGGAATGGCCAGTCACTTCATCACCATTGAAGATCTGTATTAGTAGGCTGTATTTCTATGTTTTTGGTTTTCTCTGGTTTTTACTGCTTTATAGGAAAAACGCTGAGTACCCCTGCAAAGGAATAAGGCAACGTAACCACTACAGGACTGAGTCAGTACAAAACTCCTGCCCGAAAAGGAATGGCCATACTTTTGAGTAGACCAATCACACATATAAATTCCAGGCTACAGAAACCTCATTATTGAACATTTAGGAGTAAACTGTCTTTTAATGTACTTCTTGAATAATAACCCAGAAAGTGTGTGAATATTTGTGTCTATATGGTGAAAAGAGTTGATTCACATGACAGTTCAAACAAAAATATCAATAAGAAGTAGGAAGGGAAATTTGCTAATTCCTTTCCATTATTTTATTCCTTTTCTTCTCATGTACAGAAGTATAAAAGGTTGAAAAATCATATATCACTTCCAGAGAAAAGTATTGCTGTCATCTCTTGTCAAAATAGAATCATAGAATTGTTAGGGTTGGAAGGGACCTCAAGGATCATCTAGTTCCAACCCCCCTGTTGTGGGCAGGGACACTTCACACTAGAACAGGTTGCTCAGAGCCACCTCCAGCCTGGCCTTAAAAATGTCTTTAAAAGGTTTTAAAACGTTGTTTTGGTTCATCATATTGGACCTTGCTTTCAGCGAAGTTACACAAAATGGAATGTGGGAGAGTCCCACTCATTTCTAAGTCAGGTAGTCCTAAAGATAGTACAACGTTAACAAAATCAAATAAAATGACACTCATGCATTTTATATCTTTCGTATAAGCATCAACCTTTTAAAACTGTGAAGTGAACTTCTCTTGGTTTTTTGGTTTTGTTTGTCTTTATAGCACTGTTACAGCATTTTTTGCTGTACAGGTACAGCATTTTTTGCATTTTTTTTATTGCTATATATGGACTTCCTGGAACTATTTTCAATAGAACTGTCCTTTGCCCTTCTATCTGCCAGTGTTTTAAATGGTGAGTAATAAGTCATCAGTAAGATGTATTGCAGTTGTCCAGATTCTCTAACTAGAGCTTTCATTGCACTCCTGCAAATCTCTTTTTAAGTGCCTTGCCGTTGATACCCCTGTTAATCTGTTCAGTGCTGGTGCAGTGTGTCTGAACTCGCATGCTTAAGGGTTTTGTAAAGGCAGATTTACCCTGAACTGTGTGCCACTGACTTTTTTACCTTATATACCATCCAACAGCTGGGGAGTGGGAGATGACTGGAAAGCAGTGCATAACTTATTCTGGAGTCAGTTGTGGAGGGTGTCTTTGTTGTGTAGTTCAAATAATGAAAAGGATGTTTGACCGAGGACACCTGGGCACCTCCTGTGTTTCAGTGCTTTCCTGGTAATGAAGATATGGCACCTGGTCACTTGCAGTTCTCATGACTGTCTAAGGAGTTAGGGCAATAGGATTCTTTGTATTTTCTCCTCTCAGTATACAGCTAAATAGTGAGAATTATATTTAAGGGTCTTTTTAAATTGAGATCTTCCGGTCCTAGATGCAAAGCTCCTGATGTGTCCTTAGCTTGATATTGAGGTGCTGCATTAGTCATTTGCAGTAGGTAGGCACGCACAGCTGATCCTACATCCCAAATCATTCTGTAAGATGTGAAGTTGTCCATTTTGTAGTTTTCAGCTTGGTTTCAGATTTGGTTTCAAATAAAGACTTCACTGTTGCATTTCTTGCATTGTGTGACAGATATTAAATCGTGGCTCTTGAAACCATGTTGTACACAGCAACATTCTTCAACCTGAATTTCCCAAATAGCAGGTAATTTTGAGGAATTAGGAGTTTTAGTATCTATATAACATTGCAGGTGCAATTCTTTGTTTTGACTTCTTTTTGTTTTCAACATGCCTGCTTTAGGCTAATAGCTGGGGTTTTTCTCAATCACTCCCTGCCTAAATTGTTCACAACCCAACGACATTCTGACAATCTTCTTTTTTACAGTTTAATAACGCTGTTGAATGTTAGTAAGCCTTGTGTCATCCAGGCGGAACTCTTTGTCACCACATAACTGACTTTTCATAAACATTCAAATTACTAACTGGTGTCATCTCTTTATAGTAGTGCCACTCTTTGTCTAGTTCCCCACAACCGTGTCCTTTATTTTGTCTCAAAAGTGGTGTTTAGACACAGGGGAAATTCTCCATTTGCTTGGAACTTGTAGCTGTCCAACAACCAGGAACACAAAAGTTTTGTTGAACAGTTAAGTGTCTGTCATAGATTCACAGATTGCTCTGGGCTGGTCACCTTACCCAACCTTAATAAGGACCCTAAATAGAGAGGTCTGCTTTTTACTGAAATATTTGGGGGGGGGGGGGGGGGGGGGGGCGGGGTTTGAGTGCATTTGATTATGTTGGTGATTTGATATAGAAAATCAGAACAATTTAAATTGTTTCTTGTAAATCTGAGGATGAAATATTTGAAAATAGAAGAAGCTGACTGTCCTCTTTCTAGAAATAGACTAGACTAGACTAGAATAGAATAGAATAGACCAGGTTGGAAGAGATCTTTGAGATCATCGAGTCCAACCTATTACCCAACACTACCTAATCAACTAAACCATGGCACCAAGCACCCCATCCAGTCTCTTCCTAAACACCTCCAGTGATGGTGACTCCACTACCTCCCTGGGCAGCACATTCCAATGGCCAATCACTCTTTCTATGAAGAACTTCTTCCTAATATCTGGCCTAAACCTCCCCAGGTGCAGCTTGAGGCTGTGTCCTCTTGTTCTGGTGCTGGGTGCCTGGGAGAAGAGACCAACCCCCACCTGGCTACAGCCTCCCTTCAGATAGTTGCAGACAGCAATAAGGTCTCCTCTGAGCTTATTCTTCTCCAGGCTAAGAAACTCCAGCTCCCTCAGCCTCTCCTCATGGGGCATGTGCTCCAAACCTCTCCTCAGCTTTGTTGCCCTTCTCTGGACACCTTCCAGCAAGTCAACATCTTTCCTAAACTGAGGGGCCCAGAACTGACGTACTCTTTCAGGGTTTACTTTATTTTTAACAAGTTTCACCAAATGTATGTAAAATTTGGTGCTAATTTGGATTTTACTGGAAACTTAATGCAGTAGTGTTGCGTAAAGGGATTCAATTACAGTGTGCAGTGTTTTGTAAGTAACTGTCTCTCATAAAAAGTTAATTAATCAGAGCTGTGTCAATTTCCTTGTGCCATGTCAATTTGCAGCAAGGTAATTAATCACTAATCGCCCAGCGTGCAGCGAGCTAAGGGACAATCCATGAGTCATTTATTGTTATTTTTTTCCCAAATAAATGGCACACAGAGCCATGAAGAAACACATCTTGCCTTTCATAATATTTTTATCGACAGTTTTGCATGTTGTAATAGACTGCAGCAACAAGCAGCTGTAGTTCAATGGAATATGAATATTAAAGAAACAAATGAGAGCAGATTTATAGGCCATTGCTTTTCTGTTATGTCAGTTTTGAGATTACACTGAGCAAATGAACAGTGAAAAATTACTCTTCCATGTGGAGAATGGTGATTCGACTTGTACATTAATTAGGGATTTTTTGTTTTCCTTTTCAATGCATTTCAAATGAGAATGTTCTATAAGTAACAGTTTGTCCAAAATATAGATTTATTAATTCCTAAACAACTGTGTTTAATGCAGACAGATATTTTTGTGCAGTAGTAACAAAATCATCATGCTACTGATTTCAACTGTTTGTTTCAAAAATAAAGAAGAGATAGTGAATGAAAGGAATAAAAGGGACCAGCTGTGATTGCATATGATTTAGACAGCAAATTCCCCTGAATTCAGTTAATTCACAAGGAGATCCCAGGGATAAACATCTTGCAAATGTGACAGGTGGGAAGCTGTATTTCAGCTTCCTATTTTTTAAGCAGTGTGAACTTTCTAATTATTTTTTTTCCCTTACCTTGAAATTTAAGGAATTTAAAAAGCTTTTTTATAATCAATTCTGTAGTACCAGAGCTTGAATTTTCCTTGCTCTGTACTTTGGAGTGTATTTACATGCCAAGATCTGCACACATCCTCTTTAGTACAGTGTTTAATATTCTTTTAAAGAATGCCAAGTAACACTAATTACCACTATTACAGTGAAGTGAAAACTCACTGCACAGCATATACAGGATAAACTCCTGAATCTGTTCCTGAGATCTCAGATAATATCATGTAGATTATTCTGGTTAGCCTTTCTCAGCATGTTACCCATTACATCTCTTTGTTTTTAATTTATTGTCCAGCACTTCTGAAGTGTTTCCTCAACAGGGATCCTCCTCAACTATGGGAATAATGTAAATGTCTCTCCCTGCCTTTCTTAACAGCTGAACTATGTTGCAGTAAATTAGCTATAAACTGATTCAAACATGAAGTAACATTAAAATTCTGGGCCATAAAACATTTGGAAACTCTTGATGGCAGATGACCTGCTAGTTTGCACAAAGAAGGAGAGATTAGGAGTGCTGGGAGGTAGATTTGTGCATCCATTTTGATGGCACACCTTTCTTGAGGCATATGGCACTCTCATACAAATTCAAACCACAGCAGAAATGCAAAGAATAATTGCCCATTAAAATGGCTGTATATTTTTATGGCTTTGATACAAAATCTGCCCCCTGTTGTTTTTTGCATCTGCTGCTCTTCCATCTATCCTAAAGCTTTAAAACTTTAACGCACAGTGTATAACCTTTAAGTATTTTTTACCAGGTTATATTACTCTTTTTGGGAACTCAAGCTTTGGCATTGTTCCTTCAGTCGTTGTTTTCCAAGACATATGATGAGATATGGTGCCTAGAAAGTGCACCTACCTGGCATGTTCATTTAATAATAATAATAAAAAAAACCCAAACTGATGCTTATTGTACATTTTTTGGAGAAATTAACAGTTGATTAAATTTCTTCTGTGAACAGAAAGATTGGGTTCCACTGTTTTGCCTCATGCTCATTTTGGCTTCTATACACAGTCATTAGTTTTCTACATTTTAACACTGTATTGGCATGAATCCTGTTAACTCCAGAGGCATTTTTATTTAGTTGAATGTTGCAATTTGCTGACCAGACTTCATATTTGAGATCTAAACTGAAGTTTGATGGAGCATTTACATGTTGTAAACATGAAACATTGTCAGAGTATCTGGCCAATATTAATTGTAATAGTAACTTTTTAGGCTATTTTGTCCTCTTAAATATAACGATGGCACAAATATGTTTAAAGAAGGTATCTTGCCAACATACTGGTCCATTAAAAAGTTTCATTTAGGCTGCAGTAGAAGATGATTTGTAAGCTTTTTTGATAATTATGTTAAGCAAAGCCAAGCACATCCCCAGCATCTTTGGGGATTGAACTCTTCTCCCAGGCAACCAGCACCAGACCAAGAGGACACCATCTCGAGCTGTGCCAGGGGAGGTTTAGTCTGGATGTTAGGAAGAAGTTCTTCGTAGAAAGAGTGATTGGCCATTGGAATGGGCTGCCCAGGGTGGTGGTGGAGTCACCATCACTGGAGGTGTTCAAGAGGGCATTGGACGTGGCATTTGGTGCCATGGTTTAGTCATGAGGTCTATGGTGACAGGTTGGACTTGGTGATCTTTGAGGTCTCTTCCAACCTTGGTGATTCTGTGTGATTAGATAGTGTTGGGTGATAGGTTGGACTCAATGATCTGAAAGAGCACTTCCAACCTGGTCTGGTCTGGTCTGGTCTGGTCTGGTCTATTCTATTCTATTCTATTCTATTCTATTCTATTCTATTCTATTCTATTCTATTCTATTCTATTCTATTCTATTCTATTCTTCTTTTAACTTTTTGGATTTTTATTTATTTATTTTTATTTGAAAAGTAAAAATTCCAATTCCAGTGTGAGAGCTGGGTTTTTTTTTATGGTTATTGTAGGCTCATTTGTATGTGAACAGGGGGATGAATACTTACAGAACTGATGGGGCTATTAGATGAGAATGTACATTGTTTCTTTGGCTTGATACTTGATTTTATGTAGTCCTTAGAAAATGTTTTGGTCATTATTTTTCACCTCATATCATCAAGGTGTAGTTGGAGAAATCTGCCTTTTCTCTATCACAGATCAGAATAATTCCAGTTATCAAATGTCTTTGATAAATTTATGGTATTTTTGCTTAGAAGTGCATACAGATGCTTCCCTGCTGAGAGTCAAACACATTCTCATCCCCATTATAATAGCATTTGCACTTACTGAGTTTCATCCATTTGGCACTAAGGCACTAAGGAAGGTTGACCTACAAACTGTAAGTCATTAAAATCTTTACCCCTCCTGGCTAGTATATTCATTATTTTGGGGGCTGGTTAATAGTACTTAATGCTGCCTGATGGGAGAGCTCTTTTCATAAAATTGTTTTTATGAAGTCCATTCTTCAGCTGTGTTCTAATGGTGCTATTTCTGCTGGTTATTTTGGGGTGAGGATATTGAAAAATTGGTAGCAAAATTAATCTTGTGGTTATAACATGTTCCTAACCATCTGATCACTTAACTGGCCTGTGGATTATTTTGCCTGTAATCTTGCTCTTTATTACCTGGGAATTGAAGGTACATTTTCAGATACTCTTGATTTTCAGACTGACACAAATAAATATTTTGGGAGGGATGCAATTCAGTTACAGATAAACTCTACTCTGAGGCCCTGCTTGATCATAAAAGTTAGCAATGGCCACTCAGTTCCATATTTCTGAAGCTTAATTTCCATCTACTTAGATTCCTTCTACTAATCGCTTCTACAAGCTTTCTGAGTTTGGCTTTACTCTAGCCATTTTGTGCTTCATGATTTTGATAAGCAGACAGTGCAAAGCAAGCATAGCAAAACAATTATTTTATTTCAGGCTTTTCATTCTAACACAGTGTCTGTGTTGCAGGTTCTTGGTAAAAGCTAGAAATCAGTATCTCGTCTTAGCATCTCCCATGAATGCTGAGCCTCCATGATGGGTTCTGGGTTTGGTAAACATGGGTGATGTGATTATTCCTACTGTTTCCAGTTTCTCTTTTGTAACAGAAAGCCTTCAAATTTCAAGCATTGGATAGATATGTTCCTTTTATTCCCCTCCCCGAAATGCTTTCAGTGGCTTTTTCTTTAAGGCTTCTTAAATGCAGTTGACTGCAAGGTTATCAACAGAATGCTGAGTTCTGTGAGTTCATTATCCTGATTTTTTGTTGTGCATACTTTTTACAGAAAGAGGAATAAAAATGTGGCATTTGCACTTTTTAAAAGGCTGGTTTCATTATTTTTGTTGCTGTAAGGTGGCTCTGTGTTGTATCACAGACATGTAATCTTTGCAGCATTACTGTAGAACCTTCTTATCAGTGAGGAGGACCTAACAAAGCCACAAAGCTACACCATAAAGCAATGATGGAGAAGTCACCGCAGTTACAGCACTTTCCTTATGTTCAGCCAGCAACATCTACAAGCTGTGAATTTTTCATTTTCTTCCCCAAATTCAAGACTTCTTTTAAAATTTAATGCTAAAACAGATTAAAAGTTAATGCTAAAGACAAATGTGGACTGAAATTAATTCATACTTCAGACTTGACAAACTTTCTGGTTTATACATCATTAGTTCCATTTGCTTGCTTCTTACTGGGGCTTTGCTATGCAGTACTTATTTCTTTTCTCTTTTTATTTACATAATGAAAAAAAAATTAAACATAGTGAAGCACAACTGCAGTAACCTGAGTGCCAACAGAACTGGATTTGCTTTTCTCTGGCTCGCTGATGAATTAGTTAAATACCTGTTCTAACATTGGCCAGCAATATATGTGCAAAGGCGAAATGGAGTAATGACATATTTGTTAAAAAATCTGGCAGAGAGAGTGGAAGTTTTTTCAATTTAAAAGTTTGTAAAGAGAGGATTTGCAGGAAAAAAAATATCTAAGTAGTCCTGTATTACTGTTCAATTTCTGATTAATGTATTTTAAATCTCATATCAAATGGTAATTGGCGTTCACACTGAGCTGCAGTGGTCTGAATTAATTTCTTTGTTAAACACCTTAAATGTTTCTGTTGGGTCTGAGTGTTATATGAATTTGATAGATCTTTCTAAACTATGCAACTGCTGCTTTTGAAGGAATAATGATAGGAACAAGGTACATCCCAAAAATCTGAGAAAACTCTCTTCCTTGGTATACAACTAAGACCCAGTCCAGAATTGGCTCTGAACAAAAGTAAAGCTCTGGTTTTAGTTGGTGAATTCACTGGATAATTTAGATCACTGGAGGTCTAAATGTCTCACCTCCACTCCAGGCAGGGCTGGTTTTTGATGATAGATGCATTAAGGTGATGGAAATGTCTCTGGCATTGTACATTTGAGCATGAACTGAGTTGGACCTCAAGAAGTCTTCTGGTAGCAGCCCTGTCTGACCCAGTCACCATTATTTTTGACAGCACATTCTAAGAGATCAGAGCCACCTGCTATCTGAATTCCCAGTCTGTCTCCTGTTTGCATACAAAGGTTTTCCTGAAAAAGATGAGGGCTCTGGTTAAAACACCACTAATTTACTAATGGGGCAATTCCCTCACCTGGTTACAGGCAAGCTTTAACATAAGCACTGGCCTGCTGCTATATTAGCTGGGTTTAAAATGTCAGCTTGATGTGAATATTTGACATTCCTTTCCTGTGTTTTCTTTTCTTCCCAGTGCCAGGATTTCCCTACCCTGCTGCAACTGCCGCCGCCGCTTACCGAGGTGCCCATCTAAGAGGCCGAGGTCGCACGGTGTACAACACGTTTCGCGCAGCAGCACCCCCCCCTCCAATTCCAGCCTACGGCGGGTAAGAGCAGCATCTTTTACCTATTAGCATGAGTCTCCAAAGGCTACAAGCTCTTTGTGGCTGTGGTGCATGCTGATTGTGTCTCACCGCAGAAACCAGCGCAGCATGAACCGGTCCCAGTGCTGGAAGTGATGCACCTTGCACGGAGTGTTGAAAAATGACTGTAATTTGTACTGCCATGGTTGGTGGCCTTAAGCATTTCAGATGTCACATATTGTTATGTAAATGCTCCTAGAAATGGAATGCTTTGGAACAGAGAAGTTGTTTCAACTACAGATATATATTTGATGATTTCAAACATCTGGTTATTAAGGAGGTTGGATTAAGTTAAATTTTTGTTTGCTTGCTTGTTTTCAAATCATCCACTGCAAGTTGTCTCTGGACTGAACGCTTAGTGGTGTGTGTTTGGTTGGGTTTTAATTTATTTTATTACAATTTGTTTAGGTTTCTTTTTTCAGTTGACATCCTTACCATGATAGAAATCCAGGGCACTTCTCTTGGGGCCATGTGCTTTTCAGTATATTTGCTTTAATAAGACCTTAAGATTTCACTGTTTCATCTGCATTTATTAAAACCAAGCAGTAAGCTAGTGAACAAACTAGAGAAATTCGTATTAATAATTTCTGCAACTCAATCATCTTCTGTTTTTTCAGAAGATTATTTTTTTCTAGGTGTGTTTTTTTGATGGAAAGAAGGAAGAAACTAATTCTGTTGCTCTGTCAATGCTGACACAGAAGGGTTCTGTGTGCTGCATATGATACTGAAAATGCAGTCCAAAAGCTTTCAGCCATTTAAGGAATTGTGAATATTTGACCAGGCTGTCCAGGGAGGTGGTGGAGTCACCATCCGTGGAGGTATTCAAGAAACATGTAGACATGGCACTTTGGGACATGGTTTAGTGGGCATGGTGGTGTTAGGTACATGGTTAGGCTCGATCTTAGAGGTCTTTTCCAATTGAAACAATTCTGTCATTCTATAAATTTGGAAAATTAGAAAGCTTGGTGGATCCCAGGCCAGAACAGAGTTTTGTCATAAGAATCTGAAGTAGATATGCCACTACCTCTCTGTAGAGGAAACAAACCTTTCTGAGAAAGGGTCAGGAAGGAATTGCTAAGTCTTTGAATGAGGGCAGTGTCTCAATCTTTCTCTTCCCTGACTAAAATCCTGTTCAGCAGCAGCTCATCCACTCTCGCTGTGGATATCCCTTATAAGGGAGCTTGTAGCACAACACATTGTACTCCTCCCTTGTTCCAGTAGAAGGTGGGAGCCCTTCACTAGTTCCCTCAATTTCTCATTAAACTTTTGTTCTGTTAAGCCAAAAGGCAATGTCTTATTCTAAGATAAGCTTGGTAATGTTGTCAGCATGCCATTGAGCTAAACATTCAGGGATATCCAAGACAGGCAGTTTGAGCATTACCTCATATTGGGTAGTTATCTCCTCAGAGAGATAAGGTGTTCTGAAAATTAAGATAAAAATGATGCCACAGAATCAGATTATTCTGCAAAACTGTATTTTGTACCTTAATAAGCAAATTAATAATTTAATAAGGAAAATAGTATATGCACTAATGGAGGAAGACATAATGACTTTTGAAGGTTCCCTAAGTTACATCTGGACAAGACTGATTCCTACCAAAGTTATCTTGCTGTTGCCCAGACTCTCATTTATAGTTAAGGTAGTCCATTCCCAATGGTGGGAACAGGTTTAGAGTGCCCTATAAGAACTGATTTCAATTTAAATGTCTCAGCTACAAAGTGAGACATACAAGAGAGACATGGACCTGGTGGTGCGAGTTCAGACGAAGGCCACAGAGATAACCAGAGGCCTGGAGCTCCTCTCCTGTGAAGACAGACTGAAAGAATTGGTGCTGTTCAGCCTGGAGAGGAGAAGTCTCTGAGTAGATCTTATAGCTACATTTCAATATCTGCTGAGGACCTACAGGAAGGCTGGGGACGGTTTGTTTAGAAGGGCTTTTAGAGACAGGACAGGGGGCAATGGTTTGAAACTGGAGCAAGGCAAATTTAGGTTGGACATAAGGAAGAAGTTTTTTACAATGAGAGTGATTAAATGCTGGTACAGGCTGCCTGGGGATGTAGTCGAGGCCCCATCCCTGGAGACATTCAAGATCAAGCTTGATGTGGCCCTGGATAGCCTGGTCTAATTGGAGGTGCCCCTGCTGACTGCAGGGGGTTTGGAGAAGATGACCTTTGTGGGTCCTTTCCAACCCAGTTCAATCTGTGACTCTGTTAATCTCTGAATACTTTATAAAAAGTGGACTCTTTCCATGCCTACTTAGTGTGAAAAGAAACTATTTAATTTGAACAGAGCACAATATGTAGGAAGATAACAACATGGGTTATTACCAGCTTCATGTTGTCACAAACATAGTACCTTACTTTAATACAAAACCATAAAGTTATATGGGACAACATATACAGGTTGGACAATAACTTTTGGGTAGTATTTTCAAAATGAGTAAATATTTCTACACCAGTAAATAACTTTAAATTTACTTTACTTTAAGGGGCCACATATGGGTGCTCTGTGTGTAGATGTGTGTGTTATATCAGTTTTTATAGTTTTGTTAGTACAGGGGCACTGCAGGAAGAATTAAATTTCCAAGTGTAATGCATAGATATTTTGATGTAATTGTACTGCTTCCTTCCAGTGTCTGGCATGCATCAAGAATAATGTGGCCAGTAGGAGCAGGGAAGTCATTGTGCCCCTGTACTCTGCGCTGGTTAGGCCGCACCTTGAGTCCTGTGTCCAGTTCTGGTCCCCTCAGTTTAAGAAGGACATTGAGACACTTGAACGTGTCCAGAGAAGGGTAATGAGGCTCGGGAGAGACCTCGAGCACAAGCCCCATGATGGGAGGCTGAGCAAGCTGGGATTGTTTAGCCTGGAGGAGGCTCAGGGGAGACCTTATTGCTGTCTACAACTCCCTGAAGGGAGGTTGTAGCCAGGAGGGGGTTGGTCTCTTCTCCCAGGCAACCAGCACCAGAACAAGAAGACACAGTCTCAAGCTGTGCCAGGGGACGTTTAGGCTGGAGAAAGTTCTTCACAGAGAGAGCCGTTCACCATTGGAATGTGCTTCCAGGAAGGTGGTGGAGTCACCGTCCCTGGAGGTGTTCAAGAGGGGATTGGATGTGGCACTTGATGCCATGGTTTAGTCATGAGGTCTGTGGTGACAGGTTGGACTTGATCTCTGAGGTCTCTTCCAACCTTGGTGATTCTGTGATTATTCTGTGATAGCAGAGTTTGGAATTTCTTTGTACTGCTTTGTTCCATGCTCACCCATTGTGTACTCTGACATGTCAAAGAGGCAGAAAGGGATTTTCATGAGAAGAAAATCCTTAATCAATGAAAATAAATTATAAGAATGCCATTTTCAGTCACAATCAGAATAGGAGTCAAGGAAAATTACAGAGATAATAAAGAGATCACCGAAAATGAATCAATGTACAGAAGGAAGCAAACAACTTGGAATATCATTTGTTGATAAGAAAAATGGAAAAATCTTTGACTGCTGTTTTGCAATTCATTTAGTAGCAATTTCTCATTTTTCACTCCGGGAAGGAGCCCAGCCTTAAGAGTAAAGCAAACAATTTCATCCTAAAGTAGTTTCTATCATTAGAATGAAAACAAAAGGAGACATTTATTTTGTATAATGACAGATAATTTTTATTTTTAAATTATAAATCTTCATTAAATTCCTGCAGTGTTGAATTAGGAAAAAAAAAAAATCCTTTTCAAAAAAGACCCACATGTAAGTGTCAAATGTAAAGCTGAAGTGTTAAATTACCTTTTTCATTTTATTTCATTAACCTTAGCTTATTAGCAAAATAAAATCTAATACTTCTTTTAAAATTATCTTTACACTTGTTTATATTGCAATGTTTTGGGGCTGAAAGTGAGCCATTTTGCTTTAAATTTAGAAGTCAACTGTAAAGCTGAGAACATCTATTTCTTAGATCAGTCTGACATGCTGCTTGCTGGTGTTCATCTCAGCAGCAGTGCCTCAGGATTCCTTGCTGTGTAACAGAAGCCTGTTTGGTCTCCCTGGAATCTGTCCTTGTTCTCATTCACTGGTGTCCTCTTTGACACCAGCTGTGAGGTTTTCACACAGAAGCATTCAGGTTGGAAAAGACCCTGAGGACCACCAAATTCAACTGATAAACCTACCCAATAAGGTTCACCTCTAAACCATATCCCCAAGCACCACATCAAAACCACCTTTAAACACATCCAGGGTTAGTGACTCAACCACTTCCCTGGGCAGCACATTCCAATGCCTGACTACTTGTTCCATAAAAACATTTTTCCTAATGTCCAGGCTAAACCTCTCCAGTCACAGCTTGAGGCCATTCCCTCTTGTTCTGTTACTAGTTACCTGAGAGAAGAGACCAGCACCAGCCTGTCCGAATGTCCTTTCAGATAGTTGTAGACAGCAATGAGGTCTCCCCTCAGCCTCCTCTTTTTCAAACTAAACAGCCCCAGCTCCTTCAGTCTCTCTTTGTGGGAGCAACTCATCATAAGGGCTCTTCAGGCCCTTCCCCAGCTTCCCTGCCCTCCTCTGCACTCACTCCAGTACCTCCACACCTCTCTTGTGTTGAGGTGCCTAAAACTGGACACAATACTCAAGGTGTGGCCTCACCAGTGCTGTCTACAAGGGGACAATCAGCTCCCTGCTCCTGCAGGAGTAAGTGCAGCTTCACCTTCATGGTCCTTGTGTAAGCACATACAAGAGTTTTCTTATGTGACAGTCATTCATTCTGGTCACTGTACCTTGGCATCTCTCCTGTAATGTGGTGCCTAAAACTGGACATAATACTCAAGGTGTGGCCTCAGCAGAGCTGACTACAAGGGGACAATCACCTTCCTGCTCCTGCAGCACTCAGCATTTCTGGTACACGCCAGGATGCCATTGTCTTTCTTGGCCACCTGGGCACACTGCTGGCTCCTATTCACTTTCTTGTCAATTGGAGCCCTGAGTCACTTTCTGCCAGGCAGCTTTCCAGCCACACTTCCCCAGGCCTGTAGCACTGCTTGAGGTTGTTGTAACCGAAGTGCACCACCTAGCATTTGGCCTTGTTGAAGATCATCCCATTAACCTTGGCCCATTGATCCAATCTATCCAGTTCTCTCTGTAGAGCCTCCCTACTCTCATGAATACCAACACTCCCACCCAACTTGGTGTCATTTTCAAACTTACTGATGACATACTCTATGTCTTTATCCAGGTCATCAATAAAGATAATAAACAGAAATGGTCCCAACACTGAGCCCTTGAGGCCACATGTGACCAGCCACCAGCTGGATTTAACTCCATTGACCACAATGGAATTAGACTTAGAAGCTGTTATCTTAGAATCTGTTTATCAACAAAGTTATGAACTGGCCAGAGGCTCCAGTCTGTAAGGAAATCTAGTAGATTCTGTAGTCATCAGGCAAAACAAGCTAGTGTGGTTTGTATGGACAGCTCTCTTCACCAGCTCTAAGGAGAATTATTGAGTAGCTCCATATTTAAAGCAATGCTTTTTGTATAAATCAAAGAACAGCACATGTGTTTTAAAATGTGCCATTTAAAAAAGAAACCAGTGTCTATGAGGTAGGTAGCACTGCATAATTAATGCCTCCTTTACTGGCACTTGAGGCATTTCACAAATTCCTCAAGATAGCATCTTCTTTATTAGCTTATGAAAAATACTTCATTTTCAGCATCTGTGGTACCATTTCTCATGCCTTGAAATACTACAGTGTGCAACCTAATTCATTTATGTACCATGAAAACCTACCAAAACTGAAATGAGGCAGTAAAGTTTTGTTTGTGTAAGAAAGCTGAATGCTGAAATGTAAAGAGTCTGGAGAGTTCAGCTTCAAATCTATGCTGCAAAGGAAAAGAAGAGATAGTTGGGTTTCATAGGGCAGGAGAGGCTCATGGAGAGCAGAGCCTGTCATTGTAGGAGGTTGTAGCTGTGTAGCTGTGAGCTATTGCCTGCACATCTTAGAGGGTTCTCCAGAAACCTAACAGCAAGATTGGTGACTTCATTGAGGAGCAAAGCACTTGCTGTTTTAAGCTTTGTAAATTCCTTTCATACCTTCTTTCTTGGGACAGCTTTCATGTAGGAAGATTTGAACTTCCTATTTCTTTGACCATTCTTGCAGATTTCTCTCCAGGTACTAAATAGTGGTTTTGTACAAAATAAGATTTAAATGATAAAATGAAAAAAGACATCACTGTAAAAAGCAATCTCTTCTTGGCTTGTCCTATGTTTTTCTAGGGTTATCTATTGGCAAAGCACCTACTAATGGTGTAAGAAATTTCTTAACTAAAGCATAAGCTGCATTTGGCAATACTTATATTGCCAAAAGAAAGGAAAAAGAAGCTATTTTTGTTGTCTCTGGCAGACTTCTAAAAGCAGGTGATCTGACTTTGATACCTTTAACAGCTGTTGAATATGATGCTCCATCTTGATACTGTTATCAAGCAAGCCCGGAGTCACTGTACAGCTGGTAGCATGACAGATAGTTGTAGATAGCAGTATTAGCAAACCCAGTGAAAAGCCCCTCTATACCAGCATCCTTTGCTTAATGTTCTTCACTAGTTTAGTGTGTGATGACTTTGTCATCACATTTCCCTTCTGCTCTTTACAGTTCTGATGAAGCTAACAGAGAATTACCTTTCAGTCCCTATCTCTGCTTCTGGTGTCTTACCTTGGAAAATAGGGGATAGCAGTATGCCTTTTTCTGATTTCTGACCCCCCCCGCCACGTGAAAAGGAGAATAAAAACAAAACCCCAACCCTAAATAAAATTGTCAGCTTGGGGAGGAGAAGTAACCAAGACCATTCAGAAGCTGTTCCCCTTTGTTAAAATAATTGTTTTGGAGTGCTACATTCTAAACAATTAAATTTTTTCAAAGAAGCTTTATTTTCCAGGACCTTTCTCTGAATTTTAGAAAGAAGAATGATTAATGTAAGCTGCACCATCTAGAGCAGTGGTTATGGTTTGTTCCAATACGTTTGTTTAGGTTCAAAGAAACTTCCTCTTGCAGCGGACACTGTGCTTTGTATGTATCTGCAACTGTTAGAACAAAACACGTGTTTTGCCAGCACATTGTGCTTTATGTTGTCCAGCTGTATTCTTTGCAGAAGTGACCTCAATTAATTTTTCAGAGCAGATAATACAGAAAATGTTGAGACTGAAAAGACAAGAGCTTGTAGTCAGACATTCTAAAAAGTTGGAACAGCCTTATGCAAGACATTCAGGTCTACATTTACAGCAGTGAAAGCTATGTTATTAGACTGTTGAAAGCTGTTGCTTTGATTTTCAGTCTTTGATTTGCTTCTTGTTTTGTTTCTTGTTGGGTTTCAGTTTGTTGTGCTTGTTTGTTTGTTTGTTTTTCTAAATAAGGTTGTAGTTGCATCTCTTCTATTACCTGTTTTGTAAAGTCTTTGTATAAAAGGCTTCATATAATAGGGGATTTCTGTGACCAAAACCCTGACAAATACGTGTAGGGCAGCGAAGATAACCCTACCGTCAATGAGAAAACGGGGAACTTTTGTTCCTTGGGTGCTTTCTCTTAGTTGTGATCGAGGGGAAATAGCAAACTATAACCATGATTCATATTGCCATGAATGAAATCAGGGTTGCAAAGCCCCTTTGTTGTACTAAATCAATCCCTCCATGCACTTAATCCACCTTAGGTTATTTATATTAACTTGTTCAGGTTGTGTGCATGACTGAGGGCCATTTATACTCAGTTGCTGTGAAGTTACTGAACTAAGTAACTTTGTGCAGTCGAGAACTGTCTTCGTATGTCATTGACAGATTACGCAACCCAATCTTTTTGAAAGATGAGGATAGAAAAATGATAATGAAGACAGATGTAGTCCTCCCAGGATATAATAAAGGTGGAATCTAAACTAGTAAATAGTTTGTCTTAATATAGTTACAAAATGATTATAAGACACAGAGACTAAAATAAAGCAGCTAAACCCGTGCAAAGCAGATGTGTAATAGTTGGTGAGAAAACAGGAACAGTTTTGTATTTATAGAAAATAATATCAGGAAACAGTTGCCATATATGATGTCATTTAGATGCCCATTTTCTTATTAAATCATTATTTCTCTCTTCTCTCAGTTTTTCTCAGCACAGTAAAATCATAAAATAAAACTAAATAAATCCCCCCAATTTCTAAACTTCTTGTTCTTATTTTAATGCCTCCAGGTAGTGCATTAACCTATCATCCATTTCTGGGTGAAGTAATTCAGATTTCAGTCATGTGGCTATTCCCAGACCATACATTGGTCTGCAAGGAGCTCAAGATTTGTCTGTCTGCCAAGGCAGGTTTTTAATATGATATATAAAGATCTGTGGTGAGGTGGGTTCCTCTGTGATGCAACCAGTCTCTGCCTGCGCTTGAGACTTATAATCTGTTCTCTGCCTACAGCTTCAGAGAGACAAAAGGGAGTGATAAGCCAAGCAAAGTACTCTATGGAAAATTATATCCTAAAGGGAAAAAAAAATAAAAATCACAAGAGCAAACTATAGCTCTTTATGTTTTACTTTGTCCTTCTGATGAGGAGTGCTGTTAGAAAAAACTTGACTGCACTGGTAAGATTCAGTCAGAGGAGTCAATGAATTACAGGGACAGTGAAGAGAGAAAATATTCTCTGAAAAGTCTATGAAAGTTCCCAGGCTCAGCTTCACTCTTTCATGCCCAGCTCTTCCACCTTGTTCTAGCAATATGAGGAACTGAGGGTTGTGATTGTGGGGCCTCCCTCTTCAGAAAACTGAAATGCATCATTTGTGTATCGTCTCATAAAACTCCCTCCACCTTGTTCACAGTTTTGTACTTCACCCTCACAGTCATGTGGAATGTTTTCACAGTAGCACAGCCTTACATGGAAACAGGTATAAGAAAAGCATGTAATGTTTTAATGAGAATATCAAAACCAAAAGGAAGATGCAATACACTGTCAATATCAAGCTCTCTAAAGATGCCACTGCAGAGCAGGTTTGGCATATTTAGCTCTGCAGACATAATAAATAGAAAAATGCACGACTAAAGGTCTGACCTTACAGAAGCAAATGGCAGATCCACCATGAGTTTTCACACTTTATTATTCCATAACAAACTTCTGTCATCAATGTGGTTTTATCAATGTGCTTTGTGTGCATGTATGCATATTTATGATTTTTCTCAAGTGATTCTGACTCAGACACATACCAGCTCAGCCCTGTGGGTTTTGGTCGTTGACCTCAATAGATCAGTTGTATTTCTGACATGAAAATTCTTCTTGGAATTGCAAAACAGCTTAGTCTAGCTGCTTGGTAATAACTATTATTCCCAGATAATAGTATTCCTAAAATGAAAGCGTTGTTGCAAAAATCCTATTGTGTGCTCTCATGTTTAGCTCTTGGAACAGCTCGGGTTGATTCTGATACTGGGAATATCCATTTTAAGCTGCAGAACTGCCAAATGAGTATCAAATTGCAGGACTTGGGTAATGAGTGTAATTGGTAGGACACTGTTGTGTAGTTCCAGTTAGTGTAATCATTGAAACCGTCTTTGTCATACTGTGTCATTTATCCTGAAGGGTTTCAAATCAGAAATCTGAGCTATTTACACTGACAGTTTGTCTGAGCTGAAATGCAGCAGTCTCTGGGTAAACTGTTGACAGCAATATAACAATACTGCCTTTCTTTTTGGAGAAGTAGTATCTAAGCAAACTGCAGGGGAGCTCAGAACATTGGTGTGTTCACCAAAGCTGTAAAATGATAAAGTGAGGAGGGTTAACATTTTTAACAAGAATAATTCCATAATATTCTAAACAGGCTTCTTGTCACTATCACAAATGGATGTCAAGCCAACAATGCAGCCCTCTGTGCATGCTGAGGGTTTGAGACTTGACCCAATGGGTAGAATACCACCATGAAATTACTTCACACATTCCTTTCACTATATAAAATTGTGCTGTGTTTTGTTATCTATCTAAGTAATGACAACTACTGCTCTGTTTCAGAGGGTTGGTATAACTGTGGGACAAGACAGTAATGATTCAAGAGATAGCATTGTGTTAAAGGCATTTTAGGATTGGCCCACTGAAAATTTTTCTAGTAAAAAAAAAACAACCAAACAAAAAACAGAAGAAATGTCTTCTCCAAAACTTTATCAAAAGTACTTTCTAGTCCTGCCATGCTTTTCTCCTTGACTATGCATTTGGCATACTTTATGAAAGGATGTGTTCAGTACAGTTTCACTTCTGATAATTTCTACCAACCTCCTTCGCCAATGTGAAGAGTGCCTTCCTTCCCCCTCCCTCTGTTCTTGTGACAAGACTAACCTCAGCTGTGCAGGGGTTGGTGGCATTTGCATGTGGAAATGCACTAATATGGATGTTTTTCTTTGTGTGTGCATCCTTGCAGTGTTGTATACCAGGATGGATTTTATGGTGCAGACATTTATGTAAGTATTCATTGATGTGCATGCTGTCCTTGTACATTACCAGAGTCATTCTTTTTACAAGTTTGCTGCCTAGCTTGACTCTGTTTTGTCTATTTACCATCCCTTGCCTGTCAGAAAGAATTGAGGAGAATATCTCTCACATTGGAAGACCTTTCTGTTCATTACATCTATCATTGTTCAGTGGAGCTGAATTAACTCTTCAATCAAATGCGGAGTGAATGCAAAAAGATGTGAAAAATGTGTGTGCGTGTGCGGAGGGCGTCTCCCTGCCAAATTGAAGTTCAAAGACAAAACAAAACAAAAATAAAGCAGCAACATTATTCTGCAAATCCCTAAAAGCTCATTTTTTTTAAAAATCAAGGCAAGCTGAGTAATACTTAAAGTATGAAAGGCCTTCTTGGAGAGAGAGAGTATTCCCAAATGCAGGCCACACTGGGTATATGTGAATGCCATGGTGGCAGTAGAGCTTGATGACAATAGTGAGATATTTCTATGCATTGTCTGTTATCTGAGTAGACTTCCATCTGCTCTTTCAAAATCCATGTATTTTAATTGGAATGAAATGGCTAGAGACTGCCCATGATATAAGAAGTGGTTATATTTCTCAGTAAGGATTTATAGCCCTGGCTCCATCATTACCTAGTTCACCTTCTTGCTCTCCAGTTTCCTTTTAGATAATATATTTTTAAACTTTCTTGGCAAGCTATTTTCTTGAATTTATACAAAGAGGCTACTTATGTCTGAGTATGAAAGAGGTTTTAGGTGGTTAAAGCTCAATTTCACTCTTCTAAAACAATTCATTCCTACACCTTATGTGTTAGCGATGAAATATTTTACTGATACTCCAGTAAACTTTCACATTTGTTACATAAGTCCCCATCTTCCCTAAGGTACTTGTACTTCTGTCCATTTTGAGATACCAAGAGGTGGATGAGTTGAAATTGGTAGGAGTATTGAAAATTCAATAGGTAGTGCTGGGATGCATTCCTTATAATGATTATCAGCATCCTTATAGAACTATTTCCAAGGGAACAGATTTTTTTCCTTTTTTTTTTTTTCATTTTTCCCCCCTTTTTTTTAAACCAAACTTTATATAAAAAAGGAAAACAATTTTGAATTCATGCAGGAAATAGATTTTGCTTCTTCTGATGGAGGTAGAAAGAGGGGTGACACTTACCTGAAAACTCATTCATATAGATGAAAAATATTTGTAAAATAAAATAACATAGGCTAAAATTCCCACTGTAGTTATGTACTTGGTGATGTTATCAGTAACATTGTTTACAACATGTGAGAATCACACATTTGTCAAAGGCTTACTCACCTGTAGTATGCTGCTTTCATCTCACCTAAACACATTGCTGCTGAAATTGTGAGCTATACAGGATATGTGGTCCAGCGTGGACTTTATTCAGGTGTGGATTCCAGTTCTCACATTTCTTGAAGCTGTCAAAAGAATGTGACAACCATTTTGCTTACTTTGCCAGCCTGAGGATCTGAAAGGCAGCAAGACATCCTTCTCAGGGTTGCTTAACGTGGTAATATAGGTGGGAACTAAATGTGACTATAGCAGCTTATAGTTTTGGAACACACTGCTGCTGAGCATCAGAAACATCTCTTTTGGTGATTGCCAGTATTAATTTTGGGTGGCCTCATACTCTCTCACAGACTTGAACATTTTATTTCCAAATGGAAAGTGATTTCAGTGAGGAAGGTACTGAAGAAATCACTAATTTCTAGTGTAGCCTCAGTTTTGTTGTCTGGAAGAGTCAGGTACCTTAGAAAATTGAATAACTGATCTGGGGCACTGGTTTTTACTCAGTTGCAGCCTTGTGTTTCTGATTTCATTTCTTAGCCTTTTTCATGCAGCAGAACGTTTAGAGCAGCTCACAAAATTAAAACACTCTTTGGGAAATGTGTTTGTCTTTTTTTTTTATATATATATATATATAATGCTCAGAGCTTCTTTTTTTTGTAATTCATTTTCCTTCACATTTGTTCTTTCTTACATATAAATAATTTTTCAGGAGTGGGAGAGAGAGAGAGAACTGACATAAATCAAAAGAAACCTTACCATTCACGGTGTATTAGTTCTTAGTGTATTAGTTTGCAGTGGCCCAAGTTATTTACTAAATCTCAATTGATTATGGCATAGTTCTACTCAGCTTTTCACTTGAAGGGCAGAGCTGAAGCTCTGCGAAGGAACAAATGCCTTAAAAATACCAAAACAAAAGGAACACAGGACTGAAAAGCCAGACATAAAATATGCATTAACAAGTACACCAAAGTAAAGTGGGTTTTGTTCTGATATGATTACACTGTATGGAACATGCTAATCTTTTCATAACTAGCTGTCAATGTAGACTTTGATGGCTAGATTTTGTGGAAAGGAAGGAGGGAAGACACAGATAATATTGGTTGAGTTAAATCTGCAGGGTGAGCCAAGAACAGCAAATAGCCAGAGCTGCTTAATACTAACCAGAGGAATAGAAGAGACTAGGAATATAAAAATAGGTGAAAAGCACAGTCTAAAATGAAAAATCAACAGCCCTGATTCTAGAGGTAATATAATATATTCTGTATTTCATATAGTTCTGTATGGAATGTAATAATGCTTCTGAAATAGCTGAGCTATTGAATTCCTTTTTAAATGTGCCTTTGAGTAAGAAAAATAAAGGAGACAATTAGGAAGTAAGGAAGACCTTTTAAAATTAAGTATTGATTCACTAAGAGAAAAAGTCATTAAAAGAGAATTAAGGTTGCCTGCCAGCAAATATAGAAGTTCCTAGATGAAGATTGACACCTGTGAAAATAAGAAAATACACTCCACAAAATGAAGCAAAAATAGACACAGAAATTTGCAGTTAGAATAATAGCTCTACACACTTGCTCTGCTTTGTCTTCAGTCTGTGGGCTTTTTTACCATTGTCATAAAGAATGTTTTCAGAAGGTGTCAGTCTTCAATCCACATCTAACAAGTGGGAAGACTGAGAAATATGAAAAACTTCCAAACTCTGTCATCAGCAGCTTCAGAAGTCCCTTGGTGACACGGTTTAAGCATGTACATTACTCAGTCTTGGTCCCAGGGAGATTATCTGACCTGTTCTCAGGATTTTGGACCTGTGATGCTGCAGCTGGTGAGAGTCCATGACAACACATTAGTATGTATGTCTAAGATCTTTTTTCTGATTCAGAATGTGGCATAATTTTGTGATGAGGGCTATGGAACAAGATTGCCAATAACTGTTTCCATCACCTTTAGATCAAAGGTAGAATGGTATTGAGGCTAGGGCATGGATTTCTTTCTCAAAGAAAAAAACAGATATAATTATCTAAGGAACATTCCCTTGATAGTAGGAAGAAGCCCATCGATGCAAGTCAGATAACCTGAAAGGCACTGTTCTAACGTGAAAACAAGGGTATGCAGGAAACACTGAAGTCATTATTGTAAGTGCTAAAGATTTTTGTGTTTTTATAAATAGAAGGATGTTCCATTTCCTGTGACTCAGAGAAACAGAAGGGGAGAAATTCCTGTTTCAAAGGCCATAGACTCTCCGAGGATCAGTGGGCTCTGCATGCTGGAACACTTCATGACACCTTTTTTTAGAGTTTTGAGATGTAGTGATGAAATGTCTCTTAATCTCTCTGATTTTTATTTGGGATATAAACAGTCCAAGAGGGGAAAAAAAAAGCAAGCTGCAGCAGTCCCGGTGATTAGGTTTGATTGTAATTAATACAGGTATTGTCAGTTTGGATATACCATCAAGAGCTTCTCTGAGGCAACAGATAACAGATAAAATAGAAATAGCACAAGCCTTTCACATAGACCTGTTCCACAAGCTGAGCCAGCACAAAATGGTGGTGGATATTTTATTTTCAATTCTGCCAGTCACATTTTACTTCACAAGCAGAACAAATGCTGTTTAAGCCTCAGTATCATGCAGGTGGAAGGAGAGGAAGTGACTTCTACTTTCTATATTCTGCAGGGCTGAGTAGAATTCCTGCCATTTTCAATCCCATTTCTCTATTTGTAGATAATTAGGCAGGTGTAATTCTCAATACTAGAAAAATTTTTGAACCTTGATTAATTTGTCTTCACAAAATACTTTGACATCTTTGAGTGAAAGGAAGTATAGGAAGTAAAAACTGAAGGAAAAAAATCATTTTCAGCCTATACACAAAATATGAAATACATTAGCAATAAGGAATTCTAACAAAAACAATGCTCATCATTAAAAGTCACTTATTTTATCTCTACCATAAACACTGTCAGTACCTCTCAGATGAAGATTTTTCAAAGTAATTTAGGTATTTTAAGAGGAGGTGCACACATGTGTCCCTGGATTTGTCATCTAGAGATGTGCATTTGTATAACTTCTTTATGGGGAAGTAATTCTTACCACACATACACAGAATTTATTTAGAAAGTCATGTGTGTTGTTTTTATGTTTTCTCTTCATGTTTATTTTATCATATCTTACCTAAAATTTCTGTGTTTTCCTTCTAAAAATAAGATTATTTTTTTTCTTTGACAATTGGCTACTGATCTTCAGTCTCGCTGCTCTTCAATTTGCCTGAGCCACAGGGATGTATAAAACTTTGAAAGGAAAATTGTCATGAGCAGCTGTGGGGAATTTGTCTAAATTCCTTCCTTACATCTTTCTTTCCGTCCTTCTTTCCTTACTCATGCAAATCATTACATTTCTGTTTCTTTATAGAGCAGTAGTGCACGAGCCTGTGTATGGCAATAAATTACCTCAGGTATGGCATACTGACTGATGGAAAAAAGCTCATTATGCTGATTGTACACTCTTGTAAAATCATACTACCACTCAATTATGGGAGAAATTGGACTCTGTGTATAAATGATAAGAATAGACTACAGATGCATTCGATTTTCCAGATTCTATCACAAACTAACAGATATTTTTCCTACCCCATGAAATACCACAGTTGTTGTTGTAAGTGTCCTGTTTGGTATTTTATGCCAGTGAGCTATCTCCCTATAGTTGGACTGCAAGTGTCTTAGCTCTATACTTAATTTTTCTAAGACAATTTAAGCTGCTGTATCATTCTGTAATCATTGTTTGGAATTATTTGAAATATGGGAGCACAGATAAGGAAAGAGGCTTTTCCCCCCATTATTTTAGTTGAATTTATTATTTCAGCTGCATTTCACAAATAATGATTTTAAACATACCAGTCAGGTACTTTGACTATATCAAGTGAGAGAAAAAAGCAAAAAAAAAACATTCCTAAAACATTTCTAAAACATAGGGACTGAAAATTGCTATTTGTTACTATGCAATTACAATGTAATTTGTTCTAAATATAGTCTTTAAGGCACGACAATAAATATTTGCTGTATTACTCAAGGGATTTATATGTAGTGAATGTTACTAATGTATTCTTCATCTAAGATATCAGCCAAGTTCCAAATTAGAGAAAAAGCTGCAAAGTAGAACTTTTTGCAGACATTTAGAGATCAGGGGTTTGAGTCAGATTTCCCTCTTGATTCCCAATATAAAGTGCACCTTACACTTATGCTTATTTTGTTGCTGTAGTGTAAATCTGAAGTAAATCTATTAGGATTCTTAGCTCCACACCAAACCTGCAGGACACAAATCCCATACAGAGAATTTGCTTAAGAAAGTGTTTATATGTAATTATATGATAGTTTATGTTAGAATAGGAAATTGTGACATGGTCTGGCAGGGAATTCTGATTTTCATGATAACCAAATTCATCCTGCATTTTAGTTCCCCAAAGAACTCGGGCAAATTCAATAACTCAGTATCTTTGATTTCTTCTTTATTGCTTTTGACTCAGTCTTTCCAGAGCTCTCACAAATGTCATAGTGGTTGTTGAATCTGAAGCATCTTAATAAAGTTCAGAATTGAGCATCATTGTTCAGCAGCAATTCTTTGATGAAAGCAAATTCAAATGTAAGCATAAAAGGAATGCAGCCCTTATTGTTTAGGGAGCAAGGAAAAAAATCCTCAGAGAGTCTGCCATCTGTGTATTTAAGACTGACCAGTTGGTCTCATTTTTTTTTTCCTTAGTAAGAACACCAAAACATTGATACTCTTCATGGTGGTCCATTCTTGAGTCCCACATAATGGTGGGACACCACACTTATCCACAGGAGTCCTACTTGTGGCAAACACAATCATGCCAGGGTGCAGAAATACTTGCAGACTGCCACATACTGGATCACGAAGACAACATTTAATACCTCCTTTATACTTCTACTACTTCTACTTGATCATATTAGCACTCAAGTGAAAATAGAAGGAAAAAGAAATAAAAATGGTACTATATTTAGCACTCAAACCCAGGAGAAGAGGGCAGATAAATTTGTATAATGCCTCACCTTTCTCCTGGTAGCAGAAAGCAGACCAAGTGTGCAGCTTGCATTATCATCTCTCAGCCTCACTGTTTACTGGCTTGGATTGCACTTGGTGACATTATTTGACATCTGATTGCCTGTATGCACATACCTGCAAGCAATATGTGCCTATTATATATTTTTGACAGTAATGCCCTTCTATTGCTTTATAAAAATCAAATGATCTGAAATGAGAAACTTTCATCTCAGTGCTTCTGTGCTTGCAGAGGAAGCACCTTGCTGCAAACGAGAGCACATACGTGGTGCTATGAAAGCAGCTGCCTGATCCCAGCAGCTGGGTGATAAAATTGCTGCTGGCAGGCAGCTGACCAGGAGTGGGGAGGGAAATGTGCTATGCTCTGTGCTAGCACTTGAAAAATTTTAGACTGTTCCTCAAGTAAGCTGACAATTCAAAGCCTAGAGTGTCTAATGATCTGTCAGTATATGTAAAACTTCAGTTTATTCTTAGGGTGATGTGATGTTATCAGCAGAATGATTGATTTCCAAAACTGACCTGCTTCAAATCTTCAAACCGACAAAGGCTTACACGTGTTCAGGATGAAAGTATTTCCACCAAGGAAAGCCATAGAATGGGAAGCAGCTTGTAAAAGTCGATGACATTGCTTTTCTGAAAAGAGTGAAGTTTTATTTGTAAAATCAAAACAGAAAGCCCCCAGAAGTTCCTGCAGTAAAACCTTGCTCATGTTCCAGTAAAAGCTGACACGTTGTAGCCTCTCCGTCATGCTTCAGCATCATGTCTTGTGTCAGCACAGCCTTCCAAAAAAAAACAAATGAAAAAGAATAAAATCAATCCATTAAAGTGAACACTTTACCAAAAGAGTGAATTCTATTCAAAGCTAAGTGACCTGATAGTTTCTTATTCAACTCTTTGTTAAGCTGTGGGAAGGTGGGAAAGGATATACAAAAGTCCCCTATCCCAGAGGATTATGGGGTGGTGAATTCTAATTGGGACGTAAATCGTGTTTGTGTTATCTGTGGAGACTGGCCTGTGTTTGTTAATTGGCATGCTGAGATCATTTGGAAATGGTTGATATAACAGCCTGGTCCATTGAGCAGGAAGCTCTGCTGTTCTCACAGTTTGATAATCAATGCATCACTGCACACAATTCCTTTCAAATGTGTGTTTGTTTGTCCTGTTTGCTTAATTGAACATCTGCAATTACTGTTACATATAAGTGAATGTTAATTCATGGAAGAAGAGAATTTTGCTTCTTCATTATAATTTTATGTATAAATTGGAAACCTATGTAACATTAAGTGTTAATTGAGTGCACATATTCATAAGTTTAATCAGCCAGACATGATAAATCCTATTTTGTGCAAGAAAGAATTGATCATTAGCTGAGTTTTTCTTTTAAGTTCAGCTTTGCTTTATTAATATACATGCATTTCATTCATGAGAACAATTACTACATGAAACATGGTGGAAGAATTTAGTATTGTTTTGTAAAAAGAACTTTATATTGATGAATACAGTTCATTGCTTTTTCCTGATCTCTGGAACAAATCTTAACCAGTTTGTGGTGATAAATTTTGCTTAATGATTCGCTGCAGTATTTCCTATGTATTTAACTCCATAACTGGGTTTACAGCATGATAGTACTCTTTCAGTTGTTACTAAATTTTGCAAACTGTGGTTGAAGGTGCTGTGGCCATGCAGTTAGAGCCTGAGTTTGTGTTTCAGGGTGGTTATGCTGCCTACCGGTACGCCCAGCCTGCCACTGCCACTGCGGCTGCCTACAGTGACAGGTAAGCCCTCATTTACTGCTCATCAGTACTTGACCAGTGGAAGTTGAAGATGATTCTATCAATTTGCCTTGTTGAAGTCTCATAACTGTCTTGTTGCTCTGCAGATAATTGTGATATCTGAAGCAGGCTGTTTTATTGTAATCCATGAATAGCCATAGATGGAGAGATTTGAGGCCTTAATTGAGAATCAGGCATGAGATATGCACATCCCAAAACTGTAGATCATCCACTTAATGTCTGTGACCCTTGTACAGCCTCGTGATGGTCTGCTACTCGAGATCATTATTTGTCTTAGAAGTATTGTTTCTGTTGATTTAGAACCTGAACCTATTGAGTGTCCTCAGTGCTCACTGACATTGATTGTAGTCGCTAGAAATTGAGACTGAAGTATATCTAAGCTTGAACTATCCAAGGCCAACAAATTTTTTTTCCCATTTACTTTCTTTCCAGGCATTATTATTTTTGTTTTTTGAATGCTAAATATATAGAGAGCATAGATAAGTTTTTCTTGGTTTGCTCTGCATTTTTATCCTTCAAAATGCAAACCCCATTTGGTGGAAATAATAGTAGCAATAAAAGATTATTAAAATCTACGTAAGAGAAACTTGCAAAGACTTCTGTCAACTAAAAGCGATGTCATGTGAATTAACTTGTCTTCTTGCAAGATGAAAATTGGGACCCCTTTGAAGTCAGTGTCTTAAATTGCTATAGACTTCAGCAGGAATAGGATTTTGACCAATTGCATAAAATTTAAGCCTTTACAGTGTGTGGACAACATTTGGTAATGAAAGAAAATATCCTGTGTTTTCTTCATAAACTGTGCCCTTAACAAAATCCATGGGATCTTTAATACTTTCCAAGTACTTGAAGAGCGGTAAAGGGAGGATGTGTATTGCTTTTATATTAGCAGCAAGAAGGAAGGCCACACTTCTCAATTCCTGATATAAGAAAATTTTCCCTTGCAATCACGGAATTAATTTCTTAAGTCTTCAATATGTGTTGAAATTTTTCTGTAGATGCTAAATTAGACATTGCTTTAAATGTTCCTGTTTCTTAAAGAAATCAAGAGATTAAGACATTTCAGTGAACTATTTCTTAGACTGAAGTGCTGTTCATGGATTCTGTGTTTTTAGAACAAAGTACCATGGTATGAATGTTACAATGCTATGCATGCATATTTGCCTTTCAAATGCTTATTCTGGGTAATGAAGATACATTTTTTAAAGTTATGTGAATAAAACAATTTGCATGTATGGCTGGGGCATGCTGTGTCAGACAGGTAAGCAAGTTACTTTCTATTAATTTTGAATCAGTAATGTCAGCTAGAGATGTGCTGTATGCACTTTGGTCACGATGTACTCTTTCTACTTAGGGTAACCTACAAAGATTGAAGTGCTACTCAGTAGTTTCATTTCATTTCCACAAAGGTGTGTTAGCATGTCGCAGCTCTAGTATCTTTCTGTCAGCTTGTAATGCAAAGCAATTCCTGCTTCTAAAAACTTACTAAACTGAAAGGACCAAACTAGTAAGTAACCTCCTCTGGTTAGGCATTTTTTGCTAGATACCATTCAGGTGTCCCTGGATCATTTTGTAGGGTGCTCATTCCTCTGACTAAATGAATTTCTGAAAACCTATATGCTATGTAGAGAAACTGAACAGTATCAAAGATGAATTTTAAATGCTCTAAGTATGAATTAATGTACCTTTGCATAAAACTAAGCAGGTGCTGTGAGATTAAACATCACTCGGTCACATGTTCTGCTATGGGTAGAGAGTCAACATCAGTAAGAGTTTCGCTGACAAAAAAAGTGCAGGATTTGTCTAAGATAGGGCTCTTAAATGCTGTGAAGGAAGCTTGAGCTGGCATCAGTAGTACTGCAGTTGTTATAACCCTTAATTAATTTTTTGAAAAAATGTCTAATTTTCAGATACACTTTGTGTGTAATTAGAATGGTAATAACCGGTCTTTGCTTGCAGAATTTTAAACATCTTAAATTAATTTTGTATCTTTGGGATTTTTATTTTATTTTTTTTTTTTCAATTTAGCTTCTCTTTTTAAATGTGGTTAACCCTCATCTTCAGCCTGCTGCCCCCAAGTGAATATGGTTTCTTCTTTTAATTACAAATACTGTAACTGGATTTCTTTAAGGGAGAATCCTAAAACTAGCACAGAGACCAGGACAAATAATGATTTATTTTCATATGAGTAACTATGTGCAAACGTGGGTACCTCTGATTACTCACAATTATAGTTGGCTTAATTTGATTTTCATTCATTTTTTAAGGAACTTAATTTAGCAACCTTTGTGAATTAATACTCTTTAAGTGCTGAAAAACTGTTCAGTACAACTACTTGTATCTTTTCTTCTCAATGCAGTAATCATCTGCTATCTTCTGACAATAATGAAGATTTCATATCTCCTTATACACCACTCTAACTTAGTGTTGCTTTGAGCCCCCATTGACTTTAATGACATTTGAAATCTATTCACTGTTTATGTGTAAACAATGCCCAGACAAACAAAGATAGGACCAGTGAGTACTTGCTGTTGAAGCAGTTGACCTACCATGGAAGTATTACCTCAGATTAGTTTAAAGAATAAAAAAGATCGTATACATGATGAATGGTAATGTTCCATATTTGATATGCTTCTTAAGTCAGGAGATAGAAGGAGGAAATCTTTAAATTGAAGACATGTTTTGGTAAATTAAAAATAAAGGTTAACAGAAAGATTTGGGACTCCAGAATCAATACACCAAGTCAATGGATAATGATTGCTGTGAGAGAGCTCTCTTGTGAAGAAATGCAATGGTATCCTTGTTTGTCACAGCTGGAAATATCACTGGAAACAGACAAACAGATACATAGGGGAGAATCAGGTGGCAAGGAAATGTCATGAAACAAATCAGTGAAAACCCCTAAGAATTTGAGACAAATCACGCAGTCTTAAAACAATTTCACAACAGAGGTAGACTTGCAGATTTCTTCAGTAATTTCTTAGTGTTGTAAACCAAGCCCAACAAAACCAACAGGTACATTTTGTTTTAATTAGGAAGCAATATCATCTGAAAACAACTTAGAACTGGATGTTTATACTAAATTGCACTTAAAGACTTGAAGTTCTTGGCAGAGGTGGATCAAAAAAGATGGTGCTTAGCTTTCCATTATTTAATACCTTTCTGATAAATTTTCTAATTCTTACAAGTGATAAAAGAGGACCCAGGGGTCTAAATATCTTCTTCACCTTTCTGGAGCTTGGCCTGTCCAACTCATTTACGCTGAGAAATCTTGGGGAAAAATATTTGTAAAGATCTGCAAAAGAATATCTAAATCAGGTGTCAATAAAATGTTTGTGCAGCTTTGATGTAATATTTTAAAATACATACATAAAAATACAGCTAGATTTCTGTCCCAGCCTGAAGCAAGAGAAACTAGCCAAGTCATCAAGTTTTAGATTTGTGAGGTAGAACAAGTCAAAGCATGGCAGTGGGGCGTATTGTCATTTTGTCATTGCATGTTCACTTGGTGTTGCTAGTATGTCTGTAATGCTGTATTGGATTTGACAGATCCATCACATAGCTCAGTGAATGGCTTGCTTGAATTAAGCCTATGGGCAGACTTATTCACATTGATTGGCTATTGGTTTTGTGTTTTATGATTTGATTATTGCATCTTCGATCGCAGTAAGAAAAATGTTCCTTTCTTGCATATTAACTTTGTCAGCAATATTTATGGAACTGTGTATGGTAGTGTGATAAACCAAATCCCCGTTAAGAGTCAACTAGCCTTGGCTGAAGGCAGAGTCATTTTGCTTCTACTGCTTGCTAACTCTGTTACACTTAATAATAACTACTATGTGTGTTTATATATGTATGATTGTGTATTCATATATAGACACACATTCCCCATTCTTCACCCTCCCACAAGCACACACACATGCAGAAGCACGCACACACACATATCTACAGAGGCATTTTGAGTGTAATTCCCTTTTTCTAACACAGCATCAAATTTAAATCTCACTTCAAACAATGGAAATATTTCCACCGACTGCTTTGTTGTCTGGATTAGATCACTGGAAGCTCAACCTTGTCTTTTCCTTTTTTTTTTTCCCCTTTCTTTCTTTTTTTCTTTTTTGGACTCCTTATGTTTTGGGTTTTGTTTGATTTTGTAGTTTTGGTGTTTTTTTCTTAAAGCCAATAAGGCATATTCCAAAATATTTTGCACATAACACCTTGTAGTAAAAAAGAGTATTAATTTTTTTCCTGCCCCATCAGTTTGTGTTACGTGTTTTGTGGTCATATATAGGATTTGGTATGAAATTTAAGACAGGAGATTGTGTCTTGTTAAAGTTGTATATCTTACAGATCTGAAGTCATACTGCCAGTAGAATCTTCATATTCTAATAGTTTGCAATTTTAGCATACCTAAGTGGAGTAATCAGTTTTGTCTAAGCACTAGTGTCCCTACAAATATAATTTATTTTCCAGTCCTCATTGGGCAAGTACAGACTAATACTTCATATTTGTGGTCAGAATAACTTACAATAGCATAGGCACAGATTTTATTTGATTGGAAGCATCCTCATTAAAGAATGAAAAACTGAAATGAAGAATAAAAATACCCAAAATAGAAAATGTGAGGCTCTGTAGATGTAGGTTATTTTTTTTTTGTATATTGTAGACTTTAAAATCTTCTCTTTTATGAATAAACAATGAAGCCCATTATAGTTTTATTCAAATTGTTCTCTCTTATTGAGGGTCTGTATAGTGATATATACTAACAATAGAGGTTTTGAGAGCACATAAAATATCACAGTATCACAGTATAACTTAGGTTGGAAAGGACCTCGAGGATCATCGAGTCCAACCTATCAACACAGACCCCATGACTAGACCATGGCACCAAGTGCCACGTCCAATCTCCTCTTGAACGCCTCCAGGGACGATGACTCCACCACCTCCCTGGGCAGCCCGTTCCAATGCCGAATGACTCGCTCGGTGAAGAACTTCCTCCTCACCTTGAGTCTAAACCTCCCCTGGCGCAGCCTGAGACTGTGTCCCCATGTTCTGGTGCTGGTTGCCTGGGAGAAGAGACCAACCCCTTCCCGGCCACAACCACCCCTCAGGTAGTTGTAGAGGGCAATGAGGTCACCCCTGGGCCTCCTCTTCTCCATTGCATCTTCAGTCAGAATTTAATTTTCCATTACATAATTTTATGAAAAGATAAATGTTTTAAAATGTCATACTTCATTTCATGATTGGACTTTGGAAGATGTAGGAGAGAAGAGCTTCTATACAGTTTAATTTTGAAAGTAATCAGGTTGGAAGAGAAAAAAAATAGTAGAATATAGTGATAACTTATCTACTCCTGGCTAGAAATTTCAGACCTTTCTTGAATTTCCCATATGAATTGAATCCTGAGAAATAGAGGCATTTGGGCAACAAGAAGATACATAAGTAAAAATTGTATAGCCCATGTCCTAGGATACTCCAGTTTTGAGATTGAAGAAGATCAGTTAGCATCCCGACCAGCTCCAAAGGATTGTCTTTAGCTTCTGTAACAGCAGTAGTATAGCAGTAATATATGTAACACTTTTCTTCTTCAGACACTTAGGCCTGCTGTGGTGATGTTTGTTTGGTCTATCTTTTTCTGGGTATCCTGTATGATAGCTAAAGCTCATTTATTCCCTACCATTGCAAACAAAGATCAAATAATTCACTTGGCTGTTTCAGAGAGGTAATGGATTTGGGCATTTACCTATTAAGCTTGTATGTCTTTATGTCTCTATGATCTGTGGCAAACTAGAGGATCACTGGCATCACATTAATATTTCATACTCCATATTCATCACTCAGATCACAGTTTGGGGAAACACTGGAGTGTATGACTCATGTTATAGCCATCAGAGTATCTTTTTAGTGAAGGAATTAGAAAGTAAAAATGGATTATGAATAAAGAGAATGTAGTAGGAAAAAAAAGCAATAAAAATGGAAGAGTTTAAAATTCTGTAAACAGGGAGTTTCATGTAGAGCAATTTTATAGGAATTTCCTGAAATAAAGATGTACTGGGTGATTGACACATGGTACATTCAGAAATATTGTAAACAGATCACTTTAGGGTGAGACACAGAGTCACAATAATATAGGAAAAGATGGCAAATAATGATGTTTCATAAAAGTATAATCTCCTTCCAAGTCTAGAAAGCTACTTTATAAACTTTAATGTTACAATACCTTCCTCCAACATCTGGTAGAATTCATGTGGTTTCTGATGCTTTGAAGGCTTGATTCATCAGTGTGTAATATCACTACTCGTGTCATATCCATACAGCTATTAAAACTAGTCCACCAGTTCAAATCTAAGATAATATAGCTATGTAAAAGCTTAGGGTTCTTGGCCCAGAATGATGGTAAACCCTGATGGTGAAACATCTGTCATGTCAGACCTTGTATTCTTCACATGGTGCTTCTGTTTCTCTTTCCTGTAATTTCCATTCTCCTCTTCTGTAATACTTTAAGAAACCTCATAGAGAAGGAAAGGCTTGGCTATTAATGTAAAATCTTCTTTGGCATCCATGCCGGAAATCATAAAGAAAAAGTTGAGAGGGAAGGTAGAGGAACATTAAAGCCTACATGTCCATACCTGGCTTCCTAAAGTGCTCCCAGTTTAAAGATGCTGAGGGCTTTTGCTGCCAGTTTATTCTTGAACATAGTGGGAGATGTTAAATACTTACAGTTAAAAAAAAACAACAACATTAAATCAGTGACCCTATTCTGATGCTTTCTTTGACGATACATCCAGCTTACATCAGGTTATATAGCATGGGTTTTAACTAAGGAGTTTCTTACTTTGAATTAAAAGAATCATTGTAAATAACTGCAATTATAACTATATTCCTTTGATGGATTTTTGTGCATGCTTTTCCTCTAAAAACAGCTCTGGGAAAAGGGTGGAATTGTCTCTTCAATAATTCAGACTTGCTTCTTCACTCAGAGGACATGGAAAGAAAGTGTGACTTTAAAATTTTCAAGTGTGTTGTATTCAGCAGACTGGATAAATATGGAGTTAGGGAGTTACTAAAACATCGATTCCTAATCCAACAGACCAAAACTGTTACAGTCTATTGGGTCAACGCCTGTGACATGATAGGCCATAAGAGTTCCTTTGGACATGTCAGTGTCTAATTATACACTTTTTAGTTCTCAGATCATTGACTTGATAGACCACAAAGAGGGAGATTAGAACATGCTATAGCTATTGTCAACCTGATCTCCACTGTGAGCACTTTAAAAGCAAGAAGGAATTAAGAGCATTGTGAAGGAGTCAGAGAGAAGATGAAGGAATGAAATGTTACTAGTAAAATATAGAATGAATTGGATATAGTCTGTGTGGATTAGCCATGCAATTTGCAATGTATTTTAGGCAAGGTAAGAATGAATTGCAAGAACAAGCTTCAAATATAGATTAAATTAGTCAAGAAAAAGGCAATTTAGACACAGGTTTTTGCTGTAGTGTTTCCCACCTCAAGGGAGTGTAAAGCTTTTGATGAGGTATTTAAATAGAAAAGTTTTTTTCACACACCTTTAGGCTTGTCAAGTGTCTAATACTCTAGGAACATGCAGCAAAACAGCAGTTTGTAGGAATACTGCACAGCAGGAATGGAAGTAGAAAGCTTGCCCTTGTATCTTAAAGAACAACTCTTCTGTGAAAATTGCTATAGGATATTTCATCCACAGGCAGAAAAAATGTAAGGTCTTCAATTAAAGCAAATGTGTACCAGCCTCTAAACTTCATTGTGTGTTTCTTGAATGAATTCTTAAATAATCCTGGCAAGGTTTACATAGATATGGTATTTTACTCCTAATATGAAAAAAAAAACCACACCAGTGTTGTCATTCAAACCTTAAAATAATGTAAAGGGAAATAATTGTTGCTGTTCATAATTGGTAAAGAAGTTTATAATTGCATCTCTGTATGTTAGGAAACTCTGTTGGGATAAAATGGTGGTTACTAGTAAACCATAATAATTGTTACAAAATCAGAAACAAATATAAAATATGTTCCAGTGAAACATTGTTTTAAAGATTACTTGATACACATAAAGGATAAGCCTCCCAATAAATATAGATTTTGTTATGCATTATGCTGGGCATAATATTGATCCTTTACACAAGGCTGACTTCAAAATATGGTACTGTTTGCCCTAAAGAGAGTGAAAAATATGCCCAAAATATACTAATCCAATTTTCAACTATCAATGATAAAACTTCCAAAATAGCTTTAATTTAGCAGTCCTGAATCATGCTGACATGAGTTTACATTGCTGACATGGAATACTTAGGAAGTAAAATTACTGGATCACTTCCTTGAGGGCTTAGTTTAAGTGTGTAGACTGTGTTATTCCCAGTGAAAGGCTGGAGAAGGAATTTTCATAAGGGTGTCTAGTGACAGGACAAGGGGGGATGCTTTGAGGCTGAGGGAGAGTAACTTTAGACTGAATCTCGGGAAGGAGGTCTTCAGTATGAAATTGATGAAATAGGTTGCCGAGGGAGGTCATGCATGCTTCCTCCCTGTGCGTGTTCAAGGCCAGGTTGGATGAAGCCCTTAGCAGCTGAGTCTAGTTGAGAGGTGTCCCTGCCCTTGGTGCAGAGGTTGGAGTAAATGATATCTGAGGTCGCTTCCAACCTAAGCCATTCTATGATAATGTTAGAGCAGTTATGCCACTGTGATCACTATGATTCATGTGGTGTTCAGAGTTTCATCTATAAGTTTTAGCTTTCACTTAAAAATGTTATGATCCTCGTAAAAACATCGTGTGTTCCTGTTCCAGGTAAATACGCATATTTATACTATGTATATTGCATTAACCACAATAAATGTGTTTATACTACCTATAGTATGTTAGATAATCCTTCAAACATAGAAAAATGCCACTGATAGAGGAGGTAATATAACTAAGTGTACAAACAGCTCTGATTTTTAAAAATAAATCAGGAAATTCAATGTATAGATTTAAAATGTAGTACAGCACCAGTCTGATGGAAAAATTCTTTTTACAATCTTTGAGGGGTAGTGGGAGGAAAGAGAGGAGAGTTCACATGCAGGGAGGAACTGTACCTAAACTGTATTCAGTACAAACACCTGATCATTATCCTAACATTCTTTACAGCATTAATATGAAGCTATGCTAAAAGGAATCTCACTCTTGCAGTATTTGGAAGGGTTATTTAGTTAGTTCAACGGGAGGACTGAAAAAGGATGCCTGCCCACCTGCTGAGGAAAGCCTGACAAAAGAATACAAATAAAGCATCTTCTATTGCCCACTTTCATTCTTTTCTTTTTTATTTTTTAATCCCCTTCCTCCCTCAATAAAAGGAATAATACAGGCATATCACTGGTCTTGGGAATGCACATTTCCATTAGTGTCCAGAATAGTTAAGGATTTTTTTTCTTCCTTTTCTTCGAGATGTGCTTTTCACAATTGTAAAAGTGTGTTTGGGTATTAAAACGAATTATTCCTGTTCAAGAAGTTGTGTGACTGGTGACAGGATAAAATTTAATGAGAGAGGTTTCTTAAGTTTCCTGTCTCCTGCTGTCTTTGGAAGTGTGAATTATGTTAGAGACATCTTGTAATTGGCGAAATCACACTGAAATGTCCTGTATTGAGCACCAAGAAGATATGTATAAAGAGCAGTGAGGAGGTGACTAACCTGGCAGTCAAATTAATGGCTTGCTGAAAGCACCTAGAAACAGGGATCTGGTGCCCTGGGAGAGATATGCGAGACCCTCATGCAGACAGAGCTGCCTACTGGAGGCAACAGGACCTTCTGAAGTGGCAGCTAAGTATAGGCAGATGGATGAGTTTCCTTTGTTTGGGCAACCAAGATGAGCTATAGTGTTTTCTGTGAGGTAGTATTTACAGAGGTGGCTACAATAATAGCTTTTGTTGTGGGGTTTTACTCCATGTGCTTCAAAGACCTGCCTCAAAAGCTTAGATATGAGCATATAATGAAATGGTCAGGGACAATGGGATACATTGTCTTTTGATGATGAAAGCAGAGTAGCCAAGTGAAAGCAAAATATCTGTCTTCCTCTTTGTCTTGGCATCATTATTAACAGTTAGGTTGAGCAAGGAATTCTGCAGAAAAAGAAAACCTGCCATGGTGAGCTCTAAAAGTAGGATATACTTTCTTATACACATCAGGTCAAACAAGTAACTGTTAATGTTGTTGAAGTTTGTTACCACATGAATTAGTTTTGTTCTTACTTTATTTAATATTCCTTATAGGTATGGCTGTAAAATTGTTTAGTTGTCTTTGTGATGTGATTCAAATGCTATGAGTATGATAATGTACTTTGATCTTGCAGTAATGGGAATATAAAGCACACTAATAGCAAAACGAACCTTCTTATTGTAGTTGCTATACTAATATTTAATATATATATATATATATATATATTTGATAGACTTGATATTTAAATTTAGGACACCAGAAGGAAAGAGCTGGGGAGGACTTCATAAAACTATTTGAGAGGAAAATTCCAAAACTTTGTCCATACTTGAATATTGCAGAAACTATTCAAGCAGCGAGTGTCAGCTATGATAGAATTTGTAGTAAAAATATCCTCAACACTGCAGTCCTAATGAGAGCAACAAAGCCTGAAGTTTAGAGCATGCAGGAAAAATAAACTGTCTTTAGTAATGGACCAGAGGAATGTATAGATGTATCAAAATTCTATTGCTACACTATATAATTAGTGCCAAATCCTTGGAGAATGGAGTTTGGAATAGCTCCAGGGAAGTCAGTGCTTTCATTTAACCTGCATCCATTCTACTGGTTGAAGTTCTGAACCATGAAATCTAGATGCTGACTGTATTTGTAAATCCCATGGTGGTCCTACCAGACAAAGTCAACTGATGACATATAGTTTAAATCTTCCCACTGTAGCTGCTGTTCAGTATCATCTTTGCATTCATCTTAACTGCCTGTGTTCTAGAGCTCTGCACTGTTTTCAGCAGTTGATCTATTTGGGTGGGGGAGTGCACCTTTGTGTTAAGCAAAATTATTTCTGTTGAGTTTTGTGAAGTAGGCAAGAAAAGTCCAACAATTTTGGTGTATGAAACATAATGACTGGATCTTGGTGAGTTATAATTTTATTTAGTTTTGAATTTCCTGGAGCTAGCATGATGACTTCTAGGGAAATCTTGAGTTCTTAAAGTCACTCCTGACCGCTATTACGGCTTCTATTTTATGGAAGCTCTGCCTTGTCAAGCAGAAGGACTAAGGACTTCTGGGAGTGGTGGGTGAAATTATATGTGTGTCAGAATTTTGTTTGTAATCATGTGTTGTGTAAAATATAAGTAATGTTGAAAAGTCTGTCACCCAGCCTTTTAGGGAGAGGACAGGACACAGAGAATGCTTAGTACTTTGTCCCATGTGCCCTACAAATATAGATTCTTATACACACAATGACCTCAGTGTGTAAACTTCCCAGACACTGCTGTGAGTCCTTCTGTACATCTGAAGAGTAGTGGGACCAGGACTGTAGGAGGGAAAATGCAGTAGTAGCTTGATGCTTTTTTAGGAATACATAGTAGCACAGACAAAGCAAGCTGAGCAGAGCCATCCTCTGCCAGAGTGAGCCACTGCACAGAAATTTTTGAGGGGGAGCACTCAGTGTACTCACCTTCCCAAAATAAGGTTGGAATTGTGCTTTCTGATGGATTAAAGTCACAAAACAAGCAAACAAACCCCAACCAAAAAAAAAAAAAACCCACAAAAACCCTTGAGAGCCATACTCTGAATCTCTTCCTATCTTCCACTTCCAGATTTGGAATTTTCTAGCCGACAAGAAGCCAAATGATGTCTGTGCAAGGCAGGATCATCCCTGAGGCCTATACTACCCACCCTATCTCTACTATAACTTTCTGCTCTTTCTGAGTTCCATTCTACTTTAAGTTGCCAGTGGCCTTCAAAATAGTCTATTTAGATGTAGAAGAAGTGGTAAAAGTTATGTTGTATCTGTGTAATTCAATTATCACAGCTTTAATATTTAGGAAATCTTTCCCTCTGTCTTCTAAGTGAGGAAAAACTCCTAACCTTCCACACATGAAGAAGCCTAAAGTTCTGTATTATATCCAAGATGGTATTAATCAGAACTTCTTTCTCTATTTTGGGACCTATTTGACATTCCAGGAGCTGAGATCGCTAGTGTTAGTGTCTAGGGAGATGGGAAATATTAAGGGAGTTTTGGCAAAGGAAAGTCAACGCTGTTCCTTGCACAGAAATGCTGTTAATACTAATATTAACAACCTCACTAGAATATTGAGTATCTCAAACCAGAAACTAACCCATCAAATATGTAGAGTGAAAGCAATTAAAAAAGAGTCAAGACAGTTTAAGCATGGTTACAGAGAAGATTCCTGCAGAAATAAAATCTATATACACTGCTAAGCAATTACAAATTGTTGACTTTTCTACTAAATTTCCCATGTAAGGCCTACTTAAGCTTAAATTTGGTGCAGCTCTGCATGTAGCTTCTGTACAATGTCAGGATGCTTTAGAATGAGCATGGAGAAGTTTTTTTCTGTACTACTCCAGCCCAGTTAAGGTGACTGGTGAGAAGCAAGACTCGAAAGGCAGCTTAGGGTTAGTCTTCTTAATTAACTTGTCGTAGTATGAGCATCCAGAAGAAATTATGCTATGGTATTAAAAAAAGGGGGCAAAGACTTTTTTTGTAAAAATCAGGCCACCCAGGAGGCCTAATTTGTGTTAGTACATAACATCTACTGAAGTCATTTGTAATTAGTAATTTTTTTCACCAAGTAGCACGTATAATAAAAATCTTAGTCAAACTTCACTTAAATTCCTGCCCTTCACTTGCTTAATTAAATATTTTGGTTTTATACTTTATTATCTAAGCTTTTTAACTCAGAAGCCTGCTTTGATTTAGAATAGGGCACTTTCAGTCAGGTGATAAAGTTCAACCCGAAAATGTTTTGTTATGCTCTTTGAAGTTTGATTCTGCAGAGTACAGTTCTGATTCTGACAGCTGGACTTTTTCTGCTCACCTCATGCCATCACAAAAACTTGCAGGCAATATTTGGGTTTACAGAGCAAGCCTTGTCCCTCTCTAAATACAAATGATTAATTTAGTCATCCTTGAGGGCATAAGCTCTGATGTTGCTGATCAAGAATCTTGTAAGAAAAGGTCTTCTGTAATAAAAAGTGTAGTACAGGGAGATACATGCAGAAAATCAAGCCTTTTTTTGACCCTGTGAAAAAGATGCTAAGGTAGAAATGCTGGCAGAAGGTTGTGAAAGAATGCTCTACTAAAGCTATTCTCCATTCTACCACAAATTGCATCTATCTATGACTTTTGCAAGAAGCAAAAATTCACATGTGGGGTTTCTTCACAGAAGTAGGTCTGCAGATTAAACAGCAGTAGTGAAGATAAGGCTTTTGGGCTTTATGATGAAAGATTTTTTTTTTAAATAAATAGATCCAGTTTGTGCTATATCATGGCCTGTTTTCACCAAGCTAACAGCATCAAGGAGAGAGAAAGCAAGCACTTAATGTATTTGATATGCAAAAGACCTGCTGAGTAGAAATAGCAGGTGATAAGACTGCTAGGAGGATTTCTGTCAGATCTGGGCCCTTCGAGGAATGTATTTGTTAGGAGTCTGCCAAAGGGTCTGTGGGGAACAGAGCTGAGGAAATTAGGATGTATTTGAACCTTTTGAAAGTTCTGGTAAGGCAGGTTCAATAGCTGTCCCCAAGTACAAAAGAGCATCTAAATCATTTAATATCACTTTAGTTGTGCTCCCCTTCTGTGTCTGTGTGAATTCAGGAAATACATGAAATGTTTAAATGTTGGGGGGTTTATCCAACTTTAAAAATATGGTTATTAGCATACTAATAAAAATCAGTTTTCAGTTTACTAAAAGAAATAAGAAATTGGTAGATGAGCTCGAAAGAAGCAACGTTATGGAGAAGTGCTTGCCCTTGGGAATAGCTGCTCAGATGGAATGCAGCCATTAGGGAATAGCTACTTGGATGGAACACAACCACTTGGATTCCAAGCAGTGGGTTTCCATGACCCACACTGTCTGGGTTTCCATCAGAGAGCTCAGGCTGCCAGAGGGTGCCACTGCAGCAGTTACTGGGATTGCACGTAGCCCAGGGTGTGACTATCTGGCACACTGAATTTATCCAACTGTACATTTAGATCAGTGTATTTGTCGTGTTACTCTTTCAAGTTGTTTTGCTGTTTAGCTCCCTTACAACCAGTAACAACTTTTGAAATCATAGTTTTAAAAATTTTTACAAAGGTTCTCTGGGTTTTACATGTGAATGCAACTGATAGATGAAACAGTGAGAAGAAATAAAATTGTTCTGTACTTTCACTGTTAATACACAAATTAAATTATGGAAGCAATTCTGTATCTTAATAATTGAGCAGGGCTTACTGTATAATAAAGTTGGATCCACTTACACTTCTTGTACCTATCTGTATCAAGGGAAGTGTAGCAGTGATGAGGAGCATTAACACAATCTAAAATGCATTGTGAATTTTCACCATGCCTTACTTTTTAAAAATCCTCCTCTGTTCAATACACTTAGTGCATAAAACTGGTCTTTAAAAAGAACAGTGCTCTATGTGCAAAGGACTGAGGCTAGCTGCCCTTTTCCACATCTGATTGTTATGTACTTTAAGAAAGAATGCAATGCACCACAGTGTCAGCTTGCCTCAGAAGGACTCCTTCTGCAAGCTGTGGGGTTGTCCACGTGAAGGCATAATGCCTGCTTTGACCATCAGTTGTCAGTTCTCCCTCTAGGTCTATGGAAACAATAATGTAGAATATAACAAAATAAAAACCTGCCACAGTAAAAACATTCAAGCCATCCAAGTACCAAACAATTTCTTGCAATTGTTACAAATAACACCCAATTACTTACTAAAAGATGGAACTGGCTTATTGACCTCCAGCACCTAGCCTTGCTTGTCGTTCTCACGGTTGCTACGCTGAGCAGTATGTGACTGCCTCCTTACTTTTAAATTGATTTATGGAGTTGTCAAATGAATTTTACAAAAGCAAAATACAGGGAAAATAGTATCTGCCTCTGACAATCGAAGCACTATAAAAAGGAGTATTGCTAGGAGTATTTATTTTTTTTAATAAGTATCACTTTAGATTACCTTGATACAATTATTTTTCTACCAGTAATTAGCAAAGAGTTGGGAATAACAAGTAAGATTTCAGAACTGTTCCAATGACTTCTGTCATTCCAAAAGACAAATGGCAGTTAGTGTTCTGGGGTCTTTCTTTAAGTAACTAACCCAGCATTGTTATTCTTACAGATAATTCTCTGATTTGACATCTGAGGACCGAGTATCTGTGTCTCAGTATTCTATAACATCAGATGCTCTGGACAGAGACAAACAAGAGGAGTTTCTCAGCTGGCCACTTTAGAGGCAGTTTTTAGAATAGTCATTGTTTCATTTAGATGAGAGGGCAGTTTAATAACTTCACAGATATGAATCAGGTGTTTCTGTTAAACAGTAGCTGGTAAGTCTGCATTGCTACTGGCTGAGGCTCTTTTAGGCAAACATTGTTTTCTTTCTGTGTAGTTTTCGCGAGCGGTGATAATGAAAGAGGGGATAGTGGTAAATACAGTGACCAATTATACTTCTGATGAAATACAGAGGAGGTCTCTATCTACAATGTTAAATTTAACCTCTTCTTTAAAAAGAAGTTTGTCTCGTTAGTGTTGCTTGAAAGTAGATGTCAGCAACTTGTGAAATTGCTGTAGCTGGCAAAAGAAAGAGCAAAGCTACCAACCTGTATGTCCAAAGGAAAATGAAATTTTGATCACTAATTCCTACTCAAAGGCAGGTGATAGGGTAGAGGCAATGATCACATCCTGCTTTTGAGCTTTATCCTGTCCCTATATTATGGATTTACAGATTCTTTTTTCTTTTATTTTTCTTTTTTTTTTTTTATTTTTTCCCCCCAAAAGTGAACTTCCAAGTAATGAGGTTTATAGATGTCTAAATGAGAATTTAAAATCTCTTTAATACATTGAAGGTGAAGTAATAGAAATAGATTTTAGTCTCGTAGGACTTAACTCTTCAGGGTTCTGTTACTCCTAAGAGGTGTTTGCTCCTGATTTGAATCATGTTCACTAGGATCTTCAGAATGCTTAATACTTGACAGAGCTTTTGGCATCTTGCAGAACTGAGTTTTCTAGGCGGTCCTTAGTAAAAACTAGAACTACGTCCTTCTAACTCCTATTTGGTAGACTCTTGCATTATATCTGTGCAAATCATAATACCACAGGTTTTCACCATAACTATCAGTGCAGAGTGGAGGAGCTACATAAATTTGGAGTAAACTGGCACCCACATGTCAAAACTTCACCCAGGTCCTTTATTAATCCTGCACAACACAAAAATGATTTGAGGAAGCTGTGTATATGCTTATAAAGGAATAATTTGATGTTAATCCTTAAACATGGTTTCCACTAACCCAAATCCTGTTTGCTTTGACTTCGGAAAGGACAAATCAGGATTTGTGGCATAATGAAGTTTTCTGCATTTTGAAATATTAGTGTATTTAGCAGTTCTCTTTTTATGTTAACTGGTTAAAAAAAAAAACAAAACAACACAGAATTTTGCAAGAGAAGGTTTCTATTAAATTACTCTTACCTCTAGCTTCTTTTCCTGAGATTCTGCAAAAGGCTTTTCTATGTATTTGGATGACAGTATATGAGAATATACTCTGTCATTTTTTTGATATATTTTCTTTTTTTTAATAAATAGAAGAAATTTCATTTTCTGATTGCATTCATATTAGACATTAAAAACAAAAAGCAAAAACCTTTTCCTTTCAGTAGCCTCCTTTCAGGTGCACGACGTAAACGGCAATTTTCTTTTTTTTCCAAGCGCTTTTTACATACTTTGCAGCAGTGCCCTTTGGTATCTCTAGCAATATAAATATTGTTTTCTTTTTTATTAGACTTCATAAATATATTGACATCTGTGACACTAAACATGAAGCTTCCAATGCAAGAGTTTGTACATAGTCCATACCCAAATGTCACCATTATTTCATTGAAAAGATCCCAGCATGTCTACCTCATGATCCTTATGAACTCTGTAGTACTGAAATACGTCAACACCTTTTTCTTGCTACATTCATTAAAATTAAGCACCCTTACCCTACCCCATCTGTAAACATCAAGTCAATTGGCAGCTAGCACATTTCCCAGTCAGCAAGCAGTATTGTGAATTTTATCTTCTCTTGCAGAAATCAATTCGTCTTCGTTGCAGCAGATGAAATTTCTTGTAACACCTCTGCAGGTAACAATCATTGATACTTCTTGATGCATCCATCCAGGTCTCAATATCCTTTTTCACATGCTGCATTTAATCGTAAGAGAAAGCATAGGAAAGTCCAGAGTATAAATCTTTGGAGTAGTTTAATTAATTTATAGCTTCAGCCTATAGGTTCTGCCATATAAAAGACTTTAGGTGATTTTGCTGACTTTGTTGTTTTATTTCCAGTTTAAATTTCATATGGCCTAGTACGTAAGGATATGTTACAATTCTAATAGAAACTTACTGTGCAATACGATCAAGACTGTGACTTTCAAAGAGCCAAACCAAACAGAACAAATCAAGAGAGTAAAGGCTTAGATGTATGTAGGACATTGTAAGTGCTTAGATTTAACAATTTTCTTTTCAACTCTTTGGGGGCAAATATTGCCCACAAGGGTACTGCAGACCCTGAAGCACTCACAAAGTCTATCCTATGGATAAGATAGTGGGAGAGAGGGTCTTTGTCTTCAGAGGATCGCTCTCTAGTAAGTAAAAAGTCTTAGCTGCTTTGCTACTCTACTATCATGTTGTAAGCCATGGGTACAGAAGAATGAACGATGGTTTTAAAAGGTAATGGTAATTTATAAATATATTGAATATGTCTAGGGATTTTCTCTCTTTTAAGCAGTAGAGTTTGAACAATCTTAGTCTTAATTCAGGTAAGGATGGTATTATGTCACTACATAAGAAATCAAAACCAAAATAAATAGTAACAGTGGTGGGACATACTCTGCCAATAATGTTATGAAAATAATCTACTGAGTTCCTAGGAGCTGCTTGTATTGAGGGATGAAAGGGTATGTAGTGTGACACAAAATGTTGATATTGAGAAGTGTTTATTTACAGAGCTTTACATTAGCAGAAATAAGTGAAAGGTGAAGAGTTTTTTGCTTATGCCATAGTGGCCTGCATAGAAACAAATGAAGAACCATTATTTGTGGAAAAGAGTATAGCTAAAGCCAAAATATGCTGAAAATGTAACAATCTATTTTAGCCACAGCATTTTTGGTGGTAATCTGAAAAGTTCTTCTGTAATAAAACCTGGTTTCTCAAAGTCCTAAAACTTTAAGAGAATACATTTTGAGAAGTCAACAATTGATGCTAGACTTGAATCTTGGCTTTCATTATTTCTCTTGTACTTCCTCCTCAGCTGTGGTTTAGAGACAGCTGTAGTTGGGAGGCAACTAACTGATAAATCTAAGCCTTGCTAAATAAGAACAACTATCACTATTCTGGCCATTTTTTAACTCAAAATTCTTGAGATAGAGATGTGATCTTGAATATTTTCCTTGTCCTGAAGACAATTTTCTGTTTTACAGAGCGAACTTTTCTAAGCAATAATTATTTCTCTGATTACAAAGACATTTTTTTTTGCTCTCCATTCAGGTATAATTTAATTGCCCAAGACTATATTTTATCTATTTGCTATGACACTACTTTGAAATTCTGGTCAGAAATACAGCAATCTTATTTTTCAGTAAATTCAGGGAACTTTGCAGAGAAGAAAATGGATCTCTGTGTGTATTTATGAAAACTTTTCAGTTTACCAGTTGATTACCTTTGTTGAAGTGATTCAACAGTAAGATATTCTTGTTAGTACTGGTTTTGGCCATATGATGAGCATCTCAATCATAGGTGACTGTCAGTGCCTTTTTTGCAATTTGATCTGAAGGAGAAAGCTAATGAAAGCCTTTAACTGCTGTTACTTTTATACTTAAGTTTTCGTTATAGCATTTACAAGACTTTTTTGGCTTTATAAAATAATAATTCTCTGGCCCATATTCCTGTGGTACAAATTGCCAAAGTTACATTTGGTCTTTCAAATTTCTACCTTGACTTTCAACTAACTTCATTATCTGCTGTTTTGTGTTTTAATACATGGATCATATATAGAAATACACGATTTTTTAGACCCAAAGCTAACCTTCCTGTGGTTTTCCAGATGCATGCAAAACACTTGCAGTACAATTCTATAGTGCTATTTTTTTTAGTGTTCCTACATTCAATTACGGTGATTCAACTTTGTTTGTAAAATTGATATAAAGTGAAGACACTGCTAATATGCTCAATGTTTGAAATGTGAGTATATGTATGTTTGTATTGTTTCCTTGTAAAGAATGTGTGTGTTTGTAGATTGCAAACAATTACATAACAAGTAAACAGATCATTGGATCTTCAGCAGCAAAAGGAAATGGGAGGTCTTGGGTGATTCTGCTGGTAATATTCACTGTTCTCTTCCTAATACTTTGTCATTCCTGCCAGAGGACACTTAGTTCTCAGCAACATGATGCCACTTTTGATTTGGGAATAAAGTAATCATGAATAAATAAATGTGTTAATGAGCAGACAGCATGTCCACACACACATTTCTATTTATGTGTCTGTATCTGTTCTTGCATGCATTTTACTTAAAGAAAACCTATTCAAGTATCTGACAGAAGGATCCCTCCATGGGAAATTTGAAAATATTTCACTCTTGACTGCATCCAGTGCATTTGGAGGCTAAAAATAATTATTCTTCAGAAAAGAAGTCCTGTGCTTCTGGGATAGATCTTCTCTGGCAGGCATGATTAAAGAGTGCTCAAACAGACCTGAACTAGAATAGAGTTTGTCCTCTCAGTTTGATGATAAAATTTTAACAAGGATGTCTGAAGATTTTTCTCTAGCAAATCTCTGACAACAGGTACATTAGGGGAGAATTAATCCTGAGGATCCTGGCTGAGGGGGCAATGAGCATCTTGTCCTGGCAAGCTCCCAATAATTCATAATAAGCCCCAGAATAAACCCATGTTTTATTTACGTGTTGCTTACAGAACATTGTTCATTTTGAATCTTTAGTGGTTTTAATGATTTCCTCCAATTGATGCTCAATATATATTTTTTGGTTTTTATATTTTAGGTTTTGTAATATTGAATTCATAGTCTGTAAAGAAAAAATATTTTGTAGTGCCTTTTCCAAGTGCATTCTTGGATGTGTCTGCATATTATGTTTTATGATTCTTGTATAAATATAAGGCAGGGTCGTTATTTTGTATTTATATCACTCTTTATTTCTTCCTCCAATTTTTACATGTTATCCAATTTCCCTCTACAAGCAAAAGAATCCAGTGTAGTTGCATGCCTGGTATTATTTTTCTCCCAAATGTATATGCAGTTTATGATTTTGATAGAGAGAGAGAGTGTGTATATATAAACCTGAATTTGGAATGAAGTGTGGTGGAAGTGGATATAACATCTGTCCAATTGTGACTGTGTTTACTTAAATTTTTGAGCAGACTCATCCCTGGGAGGCAGGATTGGGTGTACGAGTGTGTGTACGTGTGCAGAGACATGTGTTCTAAAGCTTTGGAAGTTGACGGTCTTAGATTAAGATACTGACCTCCATTTAGAGGTAGATGCAGTCTCTGAAACAGATGAAACGTTCTGGATGGTTCCATTTTATAACTCTAGGGAGAAATGGTTCCTAAAAACAGGGAGCTTAAAGAAGCAAACACTGGAGTTTGTACTTTTGGACTAGTTTGAACATAATGGCAATTTTTAATTCGATCAAGTAATTGTCCTATCTGCTCTAATGAACCTGTCAACACTATCACTACCACAAATTTCACTCATAAACAATGGCAAATATGGAGATATTTCTAACCAAATTAAAGACTATTTGACAAAGGGCTTGGCATGGTTCGGGTGCCCGTTGTGGCGTACCTCTGCCATAGCGCATAAAGGATCATAGCTGGTCACTATCCTGCCATAGGCCCTTGCATATATGTCATTGGCTTATTCACGTGTTTGGTGGGAGATGCCAATCACATTAGACTGTTTGTTTTTTAAAGGGATTTCTGAGAAGTACCTATAATCCAAGGTGCTTGGGAAGAATGCAGTTTCAGAGAGATTTCTTTCAGCCTTTTTGAATTGCCGTGTGAAGACATATGTTCAGCTGTGAAAGGTTTTCCCTTTTAGTATTGCTGCCTATGGGTTTGACTTAATTTCATGAAGCAATTTGACTGGGAAAATAACAATTTTGTATGAGATGCTTTTATTATCACGTTATACTCTTCCACTAATCAAATAAAATAAACCATGAAGATGAAGGAGAATCTGAGCTCTTTGTGCTAGTGTTCATTTAAGGCTGTACTGCTGTTCTCTGTGAAAAATAGCAGATACTGATTTTTTTATTCTTTTTTTTTCCCCCCTTCTCTGGAAAGACTAGGAAATGTTGTACTAATGCACAGTTTTAAACTTCTTCTATAAATTCAAGTGTCCTTTATGTTGGCAGTTTAAACTTGCCTTTACTGCTGCTGTATATGGTTGCTTATATGGAATTCAATTTGTTACGGCTTTTACTGCTCTTGGTAGTAGTGTGGTAAAGATGTTCAGCTATTGGGTCAGTTGATAAAAATCAGTAAACACTCTGGTTATTCTCTGTTCTTCTTTCATGAAGTTTGATTAATTCCTTTTTCTCACCCAGTGAAAACACTGGCAGCCCTTTCTGGCATCTTTGTCATTATCTCTTTGACAGCTTGCCTTCCCGGTGCTTACAGTTCTAGGTCAGTTCGCTTGGCTAGTCAAATGTGACAACATGACAAGATTAAGTAGAGCTGAGGTTCTGTGATTTGTAAATGGAGGATTTGCAGTGTGAAGCTCCTTTGATAACAGAAATAGTGAATAATCTCTGTTTGCCCTCAACAAGTGTGTGGGAGCATATGTACATCTGTACTGGGTTTTTTTGTAATGCAACAAGAAGATTTTTTTCTCCTGAGAGACTGAAAATAGTGCACATGAAAGGTGGTTTGTCTGTGTGCATGTATATATGGTTAGATACAAGTACATTAAATAAGGAAGCATCCAGTTTCAATGCATTGAGATCATCATATTACATTTAATGTACTTTTAAAAAAAGGCAATTGCACGTTACAGAACTTTACACACAAGCACAAAAGTCTGCTTTAAAATTTAATAAAGTACCCAGTATATTTATTATTGAACTAGATAATAATGTATTTGCAGTTCATTGCCCCAAAATACAACAGGAATAGGAAAACACTTTACAGATTAAAGGAATACTTGGTTTTCATTGTAATACAGCAGGGTTTAGGTGTCATCTCAGGTTTCCCCAGTGGCTTTTTTAATGAAGTTTATGTAAAGTCTAACTTTCTTGGTTAGAGATTATACAGAAAGGTATTGTTGGTAGCATGGAATTATGTTAGATTTTTAGCTAAGCATCAAGTGAAATCCCCACGCTTGTGTAAATCCAGACAGCAAGGCTGACTGAAACTTGAGAGAAAGCTTTTAAGCTAAGGTCTGTCTCTGAGATTGTTCCATGGCAGTTTCTCAGCATCAGCTCAAGGGGAAGGTCACCTCTTGTTGCCCTTCTCTATTTCAGCAAATGAACCAATATCAATCATATTTCTTTACATGCTTAACGAAGTGGCAGCTCAACTTTGGGTGTCCTTTAATAGCTAACAAACTTCAAAAGAAGCTACAGGTTGGCATAGAGAAATAAAATTTCAAGTCAGGTCGGAGAACCGGTGACCAAGTTTTCTGCGAATCAAGCCCATCAATTAGCAAGAAAATTATTTGGCCATCAGATGTGATGTAAAATAAAATCCTGAATAGGCTTCTCAAGTTTCTTCTTGCTTCGACCTGCAGGAAAAAGCAAAGACTACCTGCAATATTTCATTCATCAAGGATGTATTTGTGAAGATCCCTTCATGGAAATCTTTTATTATCAGTCTATCCCTATGGTAGACTATGGTCAAGTTTCTTCATCTTTGTGAAAACCTCAGAACGTTAATACTTTATTTATAGAACATCCCTCATGGCTCTCAAGGTGTACAGGAGTTCAGCACCTTGAAGTTTTGCTGTTTCATTGTTCTGTCTGTCTCTGCTGCATCTTCCCAATTCTTTCTCTGCTCCATATCACAAATCTGTAAAGCATTATCACTCGTGGAAGAGGAATATGATATGGAACAAAGTATTTGATGGTCGTCCTTGGTAGAATCATCTTCGTGTTTGACACTGAACATTCAAAACTTAGCATAGAGAATTTTAGCATTCTTAACCTTTACAATCAATGACAAGGACTGGAAAGTGGCTTCATCAGCAAATTATTTTCCTTGATTTTAAGTAGGATGAATGTCTTTTCCTCATTGTCTTCTGAGATACATAGAGAGACTGTAGAGATAGTCTCACTGCTCATTCAGATGATAGGAATTCCTAAAGTTGCTTGGTGTTAATATCCAAAATGGAATAAATGGATTAATTGCACATGCTTTGAACACTCTAAACAGGTACCATCCTGCTATGGTAAAGAATTTTAAGTTAAAGGACTACCACTGCTGAAGAGTGTTGAACCATTGAGGTTAAAATACTGCTTAGCAGTGTGGTGTGTAACTGGTGCACATACTGCCTGTGTCATCTGTCTTGCTATCATTGTAGTTGTATGACCAAGAGAAAGAGTAAGATGTTAGTTACTGGAATTGTTTATCTGGGTAATACCAGGTAACACTTATTTGCCTTGTAGTCCTTCCAATTCTTTTCACTAAAATCTTTATGTCTTTGTTTAATGTCTTTGTCTAAATTTTATGGCAATTGTGGATCTGACACAGGAGAGACGGGGATTTCCCTTTCCGTGCCACCTGCCACCAGCACTAGTACCCAGTTTCTGTGTGAGCAAGAAGGGCAAGGAGCACCAAAGCACTCCCCCTGCCTGGCCAAGTCTCACCATCCTGTTTCCTTTTTTAATGAAAGTTAGTAATAATTGCCAATGCAAGAATTTCAGTAATTGAAGGTTATTCTGGTTGAAGATTCATCCTGCATAGGTCTGATGAAGAAGCAGTTTTATTACTTGATTGTTTATTTATAAGTAAAGTAGTAGTAGTAAAGAGTGAGTAACATTGTGGAAAAGTTAGAAACAGGAGCTTTCCAGCAGTGCGCTTGGCTTGTAGTATGGCAAGTAGTAGAGGATTAGGTCAGACATAGTACCAGATTTTAACTTGCCTTTTTGTAGTTCTTAAACAGATGAATTCTTCTCTATAGTTCCCCCAGCAACTATATCAGCTTTAAAAACTAGAAATTATAACAATCACAAAAATGTCCTCAAATTCTTAAAAAATACAATTATTTTACAAATTATCCTTCTATTCTTGTCAAATCATACGAGGGAAAAGTATTAACTTAGTTTATGTACTGTGAATTTTTTCTTATTAATGTTTTTTTAACCCCCTATAGTATATACATACTGTATTAATATTATAATATTAATATTACAGTATTATATATTATACTATACTATCATTAAGCAGATTCCAGATGTTTCCAGTATCAGAGCTCCACTCTGTCCTAGGTGTATATGGGAGTACAGCCTTAGTATCCAAGAGCTTAAAAGCCTAACGTGCTGGTTACAATTAGAATCACAGAATCGCCAAGGTTGGAAGAGACCTCAGAGATCATCAAGTCCAACCCATTACCACAGACCTCATGACTAAACCATGGCACCCAGTGCCACGTCCAGTCCCCTCTTGAACACCTCCAGGGATGGGGACTCCACCACCTCCCTGGGCAGCCCATTCCAATGGCTAACAACTCTCTCAGTGAACAACTTTCTCCTCACCTCAAGCCTTAACTTCCCCTGGCACAGCTTCAGATTATGTCCTCTTGTTCTGGTGCTGGTTGCCTGGGAGAAGAGACCAACCCCCTCCTGGCTACAACCACCCTTCAGGTAGTTGTAGACAGCAATAAGGTCTCTTCTGAGCCTCCTCTTCTCCAGGCTAAACAATCCCAGCTCCCTCAGCCTCATATTGTAGGGCTTGTGCTCGCGGCCCCTCCCCAGCCTCGTTGCCCTTCTCTGGACAAGTGTCTCAATGTCCTTCTTAAATTGAGGGACCCAGAACTGGACACGGTACTCAAGGTGTGGCCTTATGAATGCAGAGTACAGGGGCACACTGACTTCCCTGCTCCTGCTGGCCACGCTATTCTTGATGCATGCCAGGATGCCATTGGCCTTCTTAGCCTTACTTCCCCTGTTTTTAGAGACTTTAGCAGTACCTACTGCTGATAATTTCAAAGAGAGATTCACTTTCAAAGGTGCTACTAAAATAAACCTCACAACAAATTATTATTTTTACTTCTCTTTATTTTGCTGTGGGCAACAATTTGCTCCTTTATGTATTATCCTAGCAATTTTAAACACTCTACTGAAAATGATTGAAGGAGTTTAGGAGTAGTGTAACATATACTGTGATTTTGGTGGGTAGTTTACAGCTACATGTATAGATGTGAGCATGGCTACACTGAATTTTTCCCCCTTCCCCCCAGCTATTTCCCAGTAAGTTGTTAGTACAGCTACCTAAGAACCAGTGCCAACATGCTAACAAAATGGTAGCAAACATCAAATTTGCCTGTTATGTCCTGAATGCTTGTTCCAGATACACTGGAAAAGAGTGGAACTTACCTGGTTCTAATTAGCGATGCATCGAAATTGTTCATTAGATGAGAATTTGTTAGTGCACATATTGGTTTTGATACATTGATTTGACTTTCTGTCAAATACCCAATTGCATTGACTATTAATTTGTTCAAAATACTTTGGCATTTGCATGTCCTAAATTTTAGTATGTTGCTTACCTAGAATGATTATTTCCAGTGTAAATTTTCAGAAAGCATTTAAATGCCACTAATTTTAATGTGAAATAATCATGCTGGCATAACAGTGAATAAATGAACCAATGACTATGTGACTGAACTAGCTTACTGATTTTCAGTGTGACAGTGGAGTTTAAATCCTTCTTACCATTTTCAGCATGGAAATCAGAATCTATTCTGCTAACCTTCTGAGCTTCTAAATTTGGTGTCATGCAAGGGTGTGTTTAAAAATTAGCATTTAAAAAGAAACCCACTTGCTTTAAGTTTAAGCTGACACTGTTCCTTTCCTCTGTGGAAATGAAATTTATTAATCATAATAAAACCATCATATTCTGAAGGTAGAGGTCACCCTGAGGAGAAAAAAAAAAGTCTGTTCATCACAGAGGAATTTCAATGCATTTTTTTCTTCCCAGACAATATCCAAGCATGTATTCTCTCCCCTTTAGAAATGTCTTTCCCCGTGTTTATGTTTGCGTTTGTCAAGTCTGTTTAGGAGGGTGCAAGAGTAAGGATTTGCAATTCGATTTTATATACTTTATTTTCTTTTACAGAAGGTTTGGAAGACTTGCCTTTTACCTGTTATTTTGGTTTCTGTTTACTTTGCACGTTTGTCAAAGTGGAATTTCAGTATCCTGTCAAAAGAAGTAGTGTTTCTTACTTTAACAAGAACATAAGCATTGCTAATTCTGAAATACCATTTTTATGGGAATATCACAGTACAAACTTCAGCATTATCCTAATAGAAATGTAAAACTGTTTTTAAGCAGCAGGGATTAACTTAGGTCACAGTTTTCATGTTAGGATTACTTCACAACTCTTGTTTTAAGGAGGAAGCAGAGTTTATGCAGATGAATAAAAAAAGTCATGTAAAGCACTGACAGTAAGTTATGACTCCTTTGGCAAAAGAGTAATAAAAATGTACTCAGAAGTAAATACTATGTTGAAGCAGTAATATTTTCTTTTGAAATTGCTTAATGTGGATTTTTAGCCATATTTTCCTTATACTTGTCCAGATTTCTGTAAAATGTGGATACAACACCAAAGGAATATGTTTTATTACATCAGGATTGTAAACTTGCTTGTTACTTCAGTAGCTGGGTTAAACATGCTAATAATTTCGTAAGACTTGAGCACTATGTCTTCAGGTTTTTTCCTTCCTTACACTTTAAGCCACCCTGGCCATGGCTGACACATTAGACTGTCAGTTTTGTGGGGCCCTGTGACATAGTCAAGGATCTGGCAGGAGTGGGATGCATCGTGAAGACCAAATACAGTCCTGCTGCCAGGAATGGATCAGAGCAGTGGAAACCAAAAGCTCATGAAGCCCCAGTGTAGTTAACTGTTTACACTAGACCAAAATTAATGGAATTTTTACAGAACTAGATTTACAATGCTGGCTGAGCATTGCAGTAATACCAACCAACCAGAGAAAGTTTGAAAATATGCTGAGTGTCATTGCTTTTAAAATTAAGTCCTGGCATTAAGGCAAGTGTAAGAATAGTACACACAATTCCTCTTTCATGTTATTAGGGAAATTCATAGTGCTGGAAACTAGTCTAGATTTAAATCAATAATTTTCCCTTTCTAGATGGTTTCTTACTCTTTGAATGAGGTTTGGTTTGAGAGAATTAATATGAATCCTTGTACATTAAAAATAGGCATACAGAGGAAATTGTAGGTGACCAGGACATCAGAGATTCTGTTGTGGCTGCTATCCAATCTAACTAT